>NW_026585644.1:38735606-38748015 GCF_907164565.1 Psammomys obesus
ACACACACACACACACACACACACACACACACACACACACACACACACCTATATATAACATGTGAGGGGATGTTCCTTTTGTTTCTCTAGGACGGGAGGAGGAGACCTCCCCTGTCAGTGGACTGAAAAAAGGGCGGGCATGGGAGGAGAAGAGGGAGGAAGGGCAAGGTTAGGAGGGGTTGAGGGAGAGGCTACAACTGGGATACAAAGTGAATAAATTATAATAAATAAAAAATTAAAAAATGCAGTCATTTTTTTTCAGGGAAAATAATGAGTGTACCGCTTAGAGGCAGGCTGCTTGACCTCCACGGAGGGGAACTATGAAGACCCTGGAGCAGTGATTGCGGCTGCTGCTTGTCTCACAGGACTTATGCTGGCCCTAATGGAAAGCCTCATGATAGCAGTACATCTCAGAGAAAGAAATCATCTGTGTTTACACTTTCTTCTTCAACCTGTCAACAGAACAATTGGTACCTTGAACTTAGTGCCTCCTGGGTCCCATTTGGTGGACTGTGAAACTGCCAGAGATGAAGGGAGACTGTAACAAGGCAGATGAGTTCTGTTGGGAGGTAGCTGGGTTCTGAGGTTTACGACTTCTGGACCAACAGAATGTCCACAGTTCCGCACATCTGCAAGCCATTTGCAATGATTCTGTTAATTGTCCTACAAAACAACACTTTTGAAAACAACCCCCCCATCTCTTTGTTAATGATGTAACAGAATTGATGTTAGTTGTTTCCAGAGAGTGAGAGAATAAGGATTTAAGAGGTTTTGTTGTTACTGCTTGTGTGAGCACCCTTCATTCCTTAAGAGTGTCTCGGATGCATTTAAAGAAAACTGAAAATGCAATTTTCTGAAGCACTTCTGGATGTAGGAGGGCTAGAGGTCGATGTGGGCTCTGAAACTACTCCTGCCATTGCTGACAGTTGCTTTGTCTTTTTATTGGTAAGTTACTTTACTTCTCTGGTCCTTAGTTTCCTCATCCTTAGAATGAAGTGACTGGAGCTTAAGTTCCCGTTAGCTATCTGAGCATTGCTTTTCACCAGTGAACCTATGATTGGCCTCTCTGAAGGACTGTAGAACACCAGGCCATTATCCCATAAGTTATGTGGTAAGTCTTTGGGAATTACATGGGACCATTGGGTTTTATGTGATTGGGTGCCGGTCTTTTCTGAGTAGGCATCACAAGGTGATATTGCTTGATTCCTTATTGAGTTAGAGCTTACAGATTCCCCAGCTACCAGACATGTGGTCCAGCCCTTTGGTATTGGCAAATTGGCTGTTTTCATGAGGTTATGAATCCCATGAATTTCTGAGTTAATGTGTGAGGTAATGCCATCTTTTAAGTGAAAAACAAATACATTTACCCATTCCTTTAAAGAGAGCATATTTTCTCCCCCACTTAAATATTTCCATTACCAAATGTAAACATGCTTAAGGTGGAAACATTTCCAAATTTATACCATATATTTTGTTCTAGTGTAAGGAAAAATTTGCTATGAAACTAAAAACTACTCCTTAGGTAACCTAGTTACTTAAAAATTAATAAGGAATAATTCTATTCCATGCTTCTTTGAAGTAAAACTGTAATTAAGCAAACTGATACTGATCTTGAGTAAAATATGCTTCAAAATATAAATGGGAGTATTATTCTTTGACTAATATAGGAAACATAAAAAATATGGACAAAATATCAAATCAACTACAGGAAGTCCTTGGAAAGCATCCAAAACCAGGAAGTAAAAGGGATTCAACTTTGTAGAGAAAGAGACCCCAAACTCTGTGTAAATTCTGTTCAAATTCTTTTCTGGTCCCTGTGGGACTTTGTAGTTCCAATGAAAAAAAAAAATCACAGGTCAAAAGCTGAAATACCTGATCAGATATACCACAGGGTGAGAGTTCAGATCTGAAGTTCAACCTCGTGACTGTGTGGTCCACCAGAACAAATGGTGTCCTTGAGCAGGATATCCAGAGACTCCACGGTCTAATGTTCATGGTGCCCATGACAGCAGAACAACCGTTAGAAGAACCATCCCCTTGTAAGAGATAAATCAGTTCATAGAGAACAGTCCTAAGGTGAAGGATATGTTGAAGTCAACATATAATGGCCTTGATAGGACCGAGGACTTAAAAGAAAGTGTGTTCTACATAAAGCACTAAGTGGAGAATTTTAATAGAAAAACAGAAAACAAAACACAAGAAAATGACAAGGGATTAGTGAATTTTGGATTATTTAATACATAGATCAAAGAGAAAAGTTATTTTAAAAGTCAGGCTTCCTGTGCTAGGGGATAATACTATGTAGCAATGTGTGTACTTGTGGTTTCAGAAGCAGGAAGTGGCAGGAAAGCCAGGCCGGTGATGTGATGGCCAGCAGTTACCCAGATAAGGTGCACAGTCTAGTTCTGCAGACAGCAGAAGCTCAGCAAGCCTCAAGCAAGGTAGAAGGAAGCTACAGTGAGGTGCCTCAGCCTAAGTATTCTCATCATAGTGCCTTTTTCTTAGATCCCGGAAGTGAATATTGCTCCCACTGTGTTTGGCACTTTGTCTCATGACCACTGAAGTGACAATCAAGTGGAATACCCCGGAATTATAATTTTGTTTCCAATTCTCTACATATTTCCGATATGTATAATTTCAGACAGTGAGAATACTGTATTCAGACAGAATATATATGCTTTGTAAAAGCATAGCCATTTTTAAAATTATTATTTTTTAAATAGGGTCTAATTATCACTGTGTATGTAGACCAAGCTGGCGTTCAACTCACAGAAATCCTTCTGCCTCTGCCTCCTAAGTGCTGTGCATCACCAGGCCTGTCACTGATTTTTTTGTTGTTGTTTAAAATTTTTTATTACATTTGTGTGTGTGTGTGTGTGTGTGTGTGTGTCCCTGTACATGTATACACTCTGTGGTACATGTATGGAAGTTAGAGGACAACTTGAGGAAATTGGTTCTTTCCTTCCACTATGTGGGTTTGGGGGCTCAAACTCTTGTGGTTGGGCTTGGTAGCAAATGGCTATACCTGGAGAACAATCTTGCTCATCCCAGTTTGATTTGTATCTAGCTCCTTCTTTTTACCTATTGTGATAACATATTAAAAAAAATACTACGCAGACACAACAAATCTGGTAAGGGGTGGAGAGAGAGAGAGAGAGAGGCATAGGGAGAGAGAGAGAGGTCTCTCTCCTCTCTTGGGTGATTAGCTTGAGAGAGCAGGGATGGGAAGAGAAACCGAGGCAGTTCGAGCAGGTGGGAGTGGCAGAGAAGTTATATCTGGAGCACCTGACCCAGGTGATGGCAAAGGACACAGGTGGTGAATCAGATGTTGTCAGGACCCTGAAGGCCCCTGAGGGCAGGCCGGTTGAATTGTCTGCACAACAACTAACATCTATTCCATTTCAAGTCACAAATAATTGATATCAATAATGTGGTACGTTTTTTCTCTCTCTCCAGCTGAGGCAAGCTCTCTACTGCTGACCTGTACTTTCCTGCTTTCTCTTTACAACAAGCTCCACTTGCTTGAGGGAATGCAGCCTGGGATCACTATTTGGTGCCTAAATAGTATTAAACTTTATGCATATTAATTTTAAAAAATTTTTACATTCCTATGCAATTAATGTATGTAATTAATGTATGTAATGTATGTAATTCCTATGTAAAAAATTTTTACATTCCTATGTAGTTTATTTTTTTCTTACCTAAAGTAAGCCCTAGAAATTCCTCTACAATATTGATAGTAATTATTTTAAAACATTTTGTAGTAGTTTATTCAGTAATTCTTGTGCTAATGGGCATTTAGTAAGTTTGTGGTGATTTTTTTTTTTTTTTTTTTGTGGTGATTACAAGCAGTGGTCTGATAAACATTTTTAGTTTCTATTTGTGCATTTTAGACTTCCGTTGAAAGTAAGCTATGTGGAGTATGGCTATTACAACATATTCAAGTCTTTGAGTTCATTTTCCAGACTGTCTTTGTGTCTTCATGTCTTTACCAGGAATCCCTCAGAGCCTCCCAGACACTCTTTCACCTTGTTCTTTGAGACAGGGTCTCTCACTGAAACCCAGGGCCAGCTGATATTACCTCTTTTGCTAGCCGGCTTCCTCTGGAGATTCCCAGTCTCCCCCACTGTGTTGGAATGAAACCTGGGTCACCAAGGCCACCTGGCATGTTAACGTGGGTCTCTGGGCATCTGAACTCTACTCCTTAGCTTGCTGGTCAAGTGTTTGGATCACTGAGCTGTCTTCCGTATCACAGTGGATCTGAAACAGTCATACTGACTTATTTTGCTGAGAACTGCCGGGGCCTTGCATCTTTTCACACACCACGGTCGTGGGGTTACTCTTCAGTGCTGGCAAGCCCTGGGCATTTACCTTATTTTCCTATATCCCCAGTGGGCTGCTAGTTAGCTTTGTCATCAGAGTGGAAGAGATTACCCTGATTTTTCATTGTATGTTCTCTTTCAGGTCTGTTGTTTAGCTGTGACCTTTATGGCACTTTCTAATTTTCCTTATAAATACTGAAAAGTCTGTGGTGTTTCTCACAGGCAAATTTGGGTGATTAGCTTGGGAATTTTAATGCCAAATATGAGTAAGGAGTACCTGAAGAAGTCTCTCCAGTGGTGTGTGTGTGTGTGTGTGTGTGTGTGAGTGAGTATGAGTGTGAGTGAGTGAGAGAGCTGGGGAAGTGTTTCCTTCCCTTAGACCTATGAACACACCACACTGGGGATTAATTTAGGCGCATACTGGTCACTACTGGAAGATCAGATGTTTGGGGTAGGAGGTTTCCTTGATTAAATGTTGCTTATCATGTAGTTCTGTGCTTATTTAACTCATCATTATTTTAATGTGTCTCTCCTCCCCAGCTCTGCCACACACATTAATTTTTCCCAGTTATACTAACGTCAGGAAAAGTGTGGCCTGCTCTTACAGATCCTGTATGGCAGTGGGTATTTTCTTTGAGCTGCTTGAGCTGCATGAAACCCTGAAAGAGGGTTGGAACAGATGTTTGAATTTGGTTCAATGCTTTCAATATTTATTACCTAGGTGGCCTACTTTAGCAATTGTAATAGAAAAAACAAGGCCATTTGGGGAAAATAGACTTTATTGCCTTCATCTTAAAAATATTGGAAGAATTCCCCTTCCCCCCTTTTGTTTATTTTATTTAGCTTGAACTTAGGAAAATAAAAGTGGAAGGGTTCTTGTCTCACTTTGAGCAGATGTCTTCTTGAGTGTTATACTAAAACTGTCCTCCCACCCCCTCCCTGAAAGTATTCTTTTAGCGTAACTGGAGTCTGGCTTTAGAGTTCCTGATGCACTGGGGAGCTTTGGCAGCCTTGTCAAAGCCCCCACTTTTAGCAGTGAAGACACGGAACTCAGAGGGATTTGGTGACATGGTGTGCAGGCTGCCGGACCCAGGAGCAGGGACAGAAATTGCCACTGTGTTTCATAGCTCCTACTTAGGTCATCTTGATCTGTTCACTGATCGAGTAGTCAGAAGCGGGTGTGAACTCAGGTATTCAGCCTTGACTCTTCGTGTGAGCACTCTACCTGTGCTCACCGTGGGAGATACAGCTAGGAAGAGGGAACATGGTTTGGAAGAGCGGTTTCTCTTAGGTACTCTTGTTCTTCCAGTTTACAGGGAGAGAGAGGGAAGGTAGAGAGGTGGCCTCTTCCCTGTGTGGGTCTTCCTCCTCTTCTGGGCAACACAATGGAGCAGTGACTGCATATTCCTAGAGGTGCAGTAGCTACAGCAGCGAGGCTGGGGAAGAGGTGGAGAATGAACAGGCTGGGGCTGGGAAGCCTTCCCAGGCAGGTACGGTAGTAGGTTCCCTGCAACATGCAAGGTGCAAGGTAAGAGTCCCAGAGAATAGAAAAGGCCACAGAGCTGCAGAGATGGAAGTCTCACCATGTAGTTCTAGGAAAGGCTACAAAAAGCACCAGTGTTTTAGAGTGAGAATTAGAAGTAATTGAAAGCTGCAGACTTGGCTCTGACGCCAGTATCAGCATAAGCAGTAGAGAGAAAGAGAACACTGATGTATTTGGAATTTGCTGATGAGCAAGCCTCTTATGGTGTCTTCCGGAAGTATGGAAGAATGGGGCAGAGAGGTAAGAAGCCTGCTTACTGTGAAGTATCGACTTCATGTCAGGCACAGAACTCAAGATGGAGGGTGGGATTAGCAAGCGTCTTAGTCACTGTTCTATTGCTGTGAAGAAACACCATGGTCAAGTCAACTCTTATTATTATTATTATTTTTTAAAGAGCATTTAATTTAATTGGAGGCTTGCTTACAGCTCCAGAGGGTCAGTTCATTATCATTATGGCAGACAACATGGCTGCAAGCATGGTGCAGGACCTGTAGGCTACATCCTGATCTGCAGGCTAAAAGAGAAAGAGAGAGAGACTGGGCTTTTGAAACCTCAAAGCCCACCCATAGTTATGTGTTTCCTCCAACAAGGCCACGCCTCCAAACCCTTCTAATCCTATCAAAGAGTTCCACTTTCTGGTGACTGAGAATTCAAATATATGAGCATTTGCGGGGCAAACCGCCATGTCAGGGCAAAGGAGGAACTGGGAAATTCAAAGATGGCTTTTGTTGTTCCAAAATGGTTTCTAATGCCTATGATTCAAAAATGCAAACTGTCCCTGGAATTGACTATAAATAGGAACCCCACTCCCCCAGTTAGATTTAGGCTTGAGGCTTGGCTGGATACCTTCCTATGAAGCATAAATTCTTCTCTTGAGGGTGCATGGTGTCTGGACTCTGCTGCTGTGATGTTAGATATAATGGCTACATGGATCCATTTAGGTGGCAAATGAAGTTTTGGTAATTGTGTTGCCATTGCCACCACCTCCTCCACCCCCTTCTCTTTTTCTTCCTCTCCTTTCTCCCCCCTCTTCTTCCCCTCACCTTCTGACCCTCCACCTCATGATCTTTTCTTCTATAGCTTGATGTTTCTTACAAATGGAAACTCCCTTTCTCTAACTATTTGGCTGATGTTTGCTTTTTACAGAGGGAGGGGCTCATTATTAGAACTCCTCAAAGAAGCAAATAGGGTGTGTGTATATAGACAGTTCGCAACATGAAATTGTTTGACTTGTGATTTTATTTTCATGTTTAGATATCATGAAGGTAGTACACATTCAGCAAAACTTGTACATTGAATTGTGATCTTCTTCTGACCCTCGGATACCCAGTGGGAGCCTCCAAGTGAGCCCTAGTTGGCAGAGAGCTTGTGATGTGGAGGGGAATCCCCACAGTGGTCGTTTGATGGTGGGCCATGATGCTCAGCTAGGATGCTCATCCTTTGGGCAAATCGAATGCATTTTGAGTAATGACAACTTGAGCATAAGGAGAATGTTGTGCCATCACAGTGAGAAAGCATCTGTATTAACATAGACTTGTTCTAAGGAAAGGACTAGTGATTCCAGAGGCTAGTGAGTGCATGAGGAGTGTGGGTTGGCCTAGGGACCCAGCAGAACTGGAACCTTCAGTCACATGATCAGCAAGTGGTGACCCAAAGCTACCGATGGCACAAAGTGGTGTCAGTACAGTTAGAGATTGTCTTTGGTCTCATTGTTTTTGTTTTCTGGATTGTTTTTGTCTTTTATGACAGTGTTTTCTACTTTCTTGTTATTTGTTTGTTTTTTATATTTATTTATGCCTGATTTGGGTTTCACTTTTACTTTCTCTAATTATATGGCAGTAGACACCAGTAAGATGAGACCTTTCTTCTTTCCTAAGTAGGTAGTGAGCACTATTAATTTATATTTTGATAATTGATTTCATGGCATTCCATGGTCTTAACATGCTGTATTTCTGTTTCATTTCAGTTAAGAATAATTCCTACTGTGATTCTTTTACCTCGTCTGGTTCAGTGGTTGTTGTCTTACTTAGGGTTCCTATTGCTTGATGAACACCACAACCAAAGCAAGTTAGTGAGGAAAGGGTTTACTTGGCTTGCACATCCACATTGTAGTCCATCATTGAAGGAAATCAGGACAGGAATTCAAACAGGGCAGGCACCTAGCGGCAGGAACTGATGCAGAGGCCATGGAGGAATGCTACTTACTGGCTTGCTCCACTTGGCTTGCTCAGCCTGCTTTCTCGTAGAATCCAGGACCAGCAGCCCAAGAATTGCACCACTCACAATGGGCTGGGCACTTCCCCGTCAATCAGGAATTAATAAAATGCCCTACAGTTGGATCTTAAGGAGGCAGTTTCTTATTTGAAGTTCCTTCTGAGATGTTTGTCAGGTGGACATAAAAGCATCCAGGACAGTTGTACTATACTGTAATACTTAGTCTCCAATTATTTGGGTATTTCACAGGGCTTTTTACCATCCATTTCTGGCCTTCATGCATTCCATTATGGCCAGCACAAGATATCTTGTAAGATTTAAATATTTTAAAATTTATTAAAACGTAACGATATGTCTCACAATGTGGTCTGTCTTGGTCAGTGTGCTGCTGATCCTTGAAAACAAAGTCTATCCTCGCAAAGTTAGCACAGTGCTATGCGCGTATTGACCTGCTGAGGCTGTGCCATGCTGCCCCCGGAGTCTCTTTATCCTCCTGGATTTTCTGCATGCTGTGTCTGTTAAAGCCAGTTTTCAGACTGCTTTTCTTCGTACAAGGCACAACTTGTACAAATAACTTTTTTCCTTATGGGTCAAGCCTGTTGGTCCTTGGTAAGAATCTCAGCTCTGAAATCTCCTCCTGTGACGAGTATGGATACTGCGGCTCTTTTAGTTCTGATGAAATGTCGAATGCTTTTCCACCATTTCCGGGCACCCTGCTTATTCCATTGTTTTTGGTGGCTCTTCTGCAGGCAGTATGTGGTTTGCTCCTGATTTCTGTCTTTGCCTGGTAGCCTCTGACTTTTCACTGGATGGCTCGGACCATTCGTATTTTTCAAGCACTTACAGAAAAGGAAGCTATGACATGCTCTCTACACGAACTGTTGCTGCTTTAACTTCCACAGAAGGGGCCATGTTCCCTGAACTCTTTCAGAAATTACACATTCACTTATTGTGAATTGTATATGTGTGTGCTTGTGTGTGTTTGAATGTGCCATGGTGTGTGTGCGTGTTGGTCAGAGGACATCTTGCAGGACTTGATTCTTCTCTTCCACCATGTTTATCCTGGGGTATAGAATCCATGTGTTCAGGTCTGGAGGCAAGTGTCTTTTCCCACTGAACCTTTCCACCTGTTCCCACCTGCTTCTTACAGTGTGTTCTCCACAGCTACAACAACAGCAGCTACCACCACCACCACCACCACCACCACCACCACCATCACCACCACCACCAAACCCGGCTAGGGTGGTACATACCTTTGGTTCTAGCACCCAGGAGGCAGGCTTTTGTTTTCTAAAATTTGTCTCTTTTATCTCAGCTGAAGCCGCCCCATAGAATTTTTTGTTTGTTTGTTTATTTCTACATCTGTTTTGTCACCAGCCTCCTACTTTCTTTGTGTTTTTTTTTTTTGGGGGGGGGGGTTCATCTTACTTTCACGGTGTTTTTTTATGTTTTGTTTTCTGAAATATTTCAGCTCTTGCGTGTTCTGTTACAATCGGTATGTTTCTTGCTGTCTGTCTTTTAGTCTCTTCAGTAGCAGCCTCTGGATTCTTCCGTGTTTGGGTCAAGTAGGTGGTTCTGTATGACCGAGGCCACAGGCCACAGCTCCTGTCTCACTTTCCATGTGTTTATGTGTGAAGCCAGGTGGCATCTCCCCAGTGGCTTGCACTGCCTCCTATGAGTACTCCCTTTAAGCCATTGCTGAATTCTCTCTTTGCTCTAGTGTGTTCGCTTCTCCCGGAGCAGCTATCACCCACAGCTGCCAGAAACCCAAAGGCAGGAGGGCCCCCATGATGACTTGAGTTTTGTAGTCAGACACCAGTCTGAGGGACTTGAACTGTCTTCTTGAGCCTTCCTCCTTCATCACTTACCCCTCTTCTGCCTTTTCTCACAGCTGGTTACAAACTCCAGGATGCTAGCCATAGGCGAAAGGGTCAGATAGTATCAGACAGACCTTTTGTGGGAAACTTTTTTATGGCTGGCTGGGGGTTCCCTTGTGTGAGGTCCCAGACTCCTTGTCTGAAGTGGAAAGTGCTGTATCTTTTGCCAGATCCTCCCACCCTCTCACAGGTCAAAGAATGGAGTTAGTTGGAAATACGGAAAAGTTTAGTTAATCTGTGCACCAAAATTGCCAATAGGAAGGCAGCAGTGTAAACAGTGTGTGACTAATCCTTTCTTCTGAAGAGAGCAGTTCTGTGCCGTTGTTTGCTCCATGTTTACAAAGACACAGAGGTTTCCATAGATGCAGAGCTCTGAGCAGTCGGCCATTCCCCCTCTCCCTATCTCCTTCTAGCTTCTTCTCCCTTTCTACCCTACTGGCATTCCCCTTCCCCCATTCCTTCTGACCCCCTTCTGGTAATGCTGCCACACTGTCTCTGTGGCCAGTGACCTGCTGCCAAACCCAATGGCCTTTCCTAATTCTCTATATCCCGCTGCTTTGTAGCAATTTGTAAAAAAGCTTTTGAAACCCTCTCCTGCTCATCATTTCTAGACCTATACTCTTTGGTTTTTAATCCCTTCTGATTTCCCATAATTTTTTTTTAATTGTACTGTCTAGTTATTCTGAGTTATATAAGTAATGATTCTCAGGTTCACTACAAAACTAAGACAATGGGGATGTGGCTCAAAAAAGAAAAAAAAAAAAGGAAAACATCTTAATTGTGAAAATTTTTGTGTCTACCAAATAAGTTGCCAAAACTTTCTACCTAATTTCATGATATTTAGGAAGGGATGTTGGTTGTATGTAACCTATATGAACTGTGCTATTAATCCTAGTACTTGGGAGATAGACACAGGTAGATCTCTGTGAGTTCCAGGCCAGCCTGGCCTACTTAGTGAGTTCTGGACAGCCAGGCTATGTAGAGAGACCCTGCCTCAAACAAACCAACAAAAAGATTAATTTTAACATAAATCCCTGTTCTCATAGGATATCTCCACAGTTAAAATGACTATCTTCCAAGACTATTTGATTCCATGCTTTTTAATAAAAAATAAAATAAAACCTTTCATATTTATTTATTTAGTGTGTGTGTATGTGTGTGTGTGTTGCCATAGCATGCATGCGGAAGTCAGAGAACAACTTCAGCAGTTGGTTCTCTGCTTTTTCATGTGAGAATCAGCTCATCAGCTGTGGCCTCAAGCGCCTTTATTGGCTCATTCTCTTGGTGGTTCACTTTTTAATTATTTCTTTTTAACAGTTTTGCTTTTTGAGGGTGCTTGGTCCTTAGAACACCCCTTGGAGGCTTTCCCTGATGTTTCACAAACAGAAACATCTATCTCATGTTCCTGTTTGTGAAACTAAAGTAGTTTTCCCCTCCACAGACTGGCCCCTCTTCCCAGCAGCCTCCTCCTAGTCTATCTCTTTGGTCCTACTTTTCCCTTTGGCCTTGAGCTAGGACCACTCTTCCGGGTAGCTGGTCTTTACAGCTTCATGTTTTCAAGGACTTTGATCTCTTCTTCCTGGTAGTTTATCTCCATGTGGCCCCTTCTGGGTGCATTTGCTATGAACTCTGCCTAATTACTAAGGGTATCATTTTGAGTGAAGATTTTGCTTACTTCACTCTTGCCCTGTCATTCTCCCAAAGTTGCTGTTTTGTGTTTGTTGGCTTCCTGTCTCTGTGGACTCAAACAGCACACTTCAGCCTTAATTTCCTGTTCTTCTGTTAGCCCCATCTGTCAAAGTCGTGTCCGTCAATGTTATCTCATGACCCTCGGTTGGGAAAGATGAGGGCCTCTGATTTCGTTCTTCCTCTTTCCGAGTTTTCAGCTTCTGACAGCCAATTTTGGACCTTTCTAACACCAGGATTGGTGGTGCAACATTGGAGCCTCTAATAATTTTGTACTCTTTTGCAATTGAACATCTGAAATACTTGCCTGTGGATGACAGGTCTGCACTGAGCCTTATTGATGTGTTTACTTTCTTCCTTCTCTCTGTGCCTCTTGAAGGTCAGTGTCCTTATACCACATTTGAATGGCTTCTCTCCTCTTCTATGCTACCATGTACTGCAGTATCCCCAAGACCCCAAATTTTCAGTCATATTTTCTTCCTCTGTGCCTGAAGCCCCACAACAATCCCTGACCAGTATGTCCTTATGCCTTAGGCTGTGTTCCATGAACTGTCACAAATGAAATAGTCCAGGACTGCTTAAAAAAATAGCTCAGAGAGGAAAATTTCTGGTCATCCTTCACAGTGATGATTGCTATTGTTTGTGAAATTGTTTTTGCCTGTGTTTTGTGAAATGCAGGCATAAGTGGAGACACGTGCTATGTCTCTAGGACAAACATGCTGCTTACTGGAGGTTGAAGTAAGAGAAAATAACATTTTTTTTTTTTT
>NW_026585644.1:38748025-38772673 GCF_907164565.1 Psammomys obesus
TTTTTTAATAGCCAGCATTCTCTTAGACCTGCAGTTGGGCTCGACACACTCAGGTGTCAGCACAATCTTCTTTGTAGTTTTAGGCTTTTTATGGAAAATAGGTGTAGTCTGCCCACCATAGCCACTCTGTTTCCTGTTATAACGCCACTTCCCCCAGGCATACGAAGAATCCTTGCCCTTCTTGCACTGTGTCACTTTGTGGGCTGGTGCTTGCCACATTTCTTGCAGAATGTCTACTGGGTCTTGGGGAATTCACCATGTTCTCAGGAGCAATATCCGTTCAGAAAGAAAGAGAAATAGTTTCTTTCTGATTTAAAAAAATATTATTATTTATTACAGCTTATTCACTTTGTATCCCGGCTGTGTCCCCCATCCTCATCCCTTACCAATCTTGCCATCCCTCCCTTTTCTCCTCCCATGCCCCTCCTCTAGTCCACTGATAGGGGAGGTCTTCCTCCCCTTTCATCTGACCGTAGCCTATCAGTCTCATCAGGACTGGTTGCATTGTCTTCCTCTGTGGCCTGGCAAGGCTAGATTTCACCTTACACCCATGAGACATAGTTTCTTATCTTTGTTAAAGACAGGGTCTGTCATTGGCCTGGAGCTCAACCAGTAGGCTAGGCTGCCTGTTTTCACCTTCACAGAACTAGGATTGCAAGTGTGTGGCATCACATCCAGCTTTACTCTTTGTGTGGGTACTGGGGCTTGTACTCAGTACCTCATGCTTCCAAGGTAATCACTTTACTGAGTGAGCCAACTTCCCAGCCCATCTGCTCTGCCTTTTGACATTCTCTTCCTTTTATGCATAATTTCCATTTGTAAAGTGTTCTAGTTCATTTCATCCTGCACATCTATCTCTCTTTGGTGTCACAGGGTATTTCCAAGTCTCCTTTATGAGGGTAACATGCTTAAGAATATTCAATTCCTTCAGAGATGTATGGCTTGGACCCATGAGTCACTTTGTGCAAGTTACCCCTTTGCCGTTCCCGCTTTTGTCTTCCTGTGCTCTCCGAAGCCTCAGTCTTTGTCACTGTGATCACTGCTCTTCCTTTTTACCCTACTCATGTTCTCTGTCTCTGAACTATTTTCTCATTTCCAGGGATAACATTTTCAAGTTAACAGGTGGAACATTAGTTATAGATAGGAAAGGATGAAAGAAAGACACATCCTCCCCCCCCCCCCCATTTTGTCTGAGGCTAAAGGAAGGTGTCAAAGTAGAGAGGCATCTGCAGACAGAAGGAAGCAGACTCAAGCGGACATGGGTCTCTGCCATTCATCTGTACTTAGGGTGGTCAAAGTTGGGGAGGGAAAGAACATCAAAATGATGGCACTCAGGGAAACCAAAAAGAATTTTTTTGAGGGGGAATGGAATTACATGTGAAGGAATTGTGCAAACAAAGACTCCGGAACATCATGGCTTGGCTAATTTCCTGGCTGTCCATAAGGATGTGGCTTAAGATGAGAGTCAGTTGTGTCTAGATAGGAAAGGTCTTAATTTACTTCAGAGGAGTTTGATTTTTGTCAGAAATGTTTGTAGCAAGGACTATCTAGGTCATGTAGAATCCTATTTATCAGAGGGAGCACTGGAGATGAGCTAAGATCCATGGGGGAAAGAGCCTCCCCTGAGGTTTGTGGGTAAGTCTTGGAATTTGTTGCTCAGTAAATGCATAATCCAGAAGCTGTCTGTCTGTTTAGTCAGCCTTTCTCCTCCACATACAAGACACTATTTATGGGAATGGTGAGTGATAGACCAATGGCAAATGTCTCTACTCATTTGCTTTTTGAAAAACAACAAATGTGGAGATAAATTAAACCTAATTCCATTCCAAAATTAAGGGACAGAAAATCTGAGTCACACAAGGCATATCCAAGCACTATTTCTGTAGGCAGCCTCTGCAGACCGGCCAGTTGGAGTGGGTATAGGCAGGTGAATGATGATTGCTTCATCTTGTTCTTCTCCTTGACAATGATGATACATACCATCTTGTCAGTTACTCTTCTGCCCACTTTGTTCCCAAAGCCATGCTGTGGTGTCTGAAGTGTATGCTTCAAGTACTGGCCTGAAATCATTGAGGGAGGTAGAGATTTTTCACATATGAAAAAAAATACCATCAATGTTTTTTTTTTTCCTCTAGGGGAGACAAGCTATTAAAGTAACATCTTGAATCAGAATGTCTCTTACTACCTGCTCACCTCCCCCAGAACCAAGCAAACAAAACAAAACAAAACAATCACACCCCTGGGTAAACTCCTAACTCTCCCTGAGTATTTTAGATCATGTTTATCGATTGCTTCCTACATCAAGCTTGAGAAATTGTTGTTGCATTTGACAGTGTGGAGCCCGTTGGTTATCTCCCTAAAGGCTTCTTCCCTCCTTCCCTCCCTCCCTCCATTCCTTCCTTTCTTTTAACTGACTCAAGACCTGTCTTCTTTGGGAGCTATTTTTCTTCAACTTTTGAGTCACAGCGATCCATATCCCATTGTCCATTTTAGATGGGACACACTGGTAGGCCCTGGGAGGCATCAGAGTTAGTGATGAGGTGGGGTCTTCCACATGTCTTCTGGACAAATGAATTCTGAAGGTAGTGTCAGAACGAACATCACAGAACCTCTTGCTGTGATCACAGGGACACCAGGACAAAGATATGCACCCTGTTGCCCTTTCTAGTTAGTGTGGGCTCAATTGGGGATCGGCACACGCAGTGATGTCTACCTCTCAACTGCAGTCCAGAATTTTTCCTGAATGTCACTGGGTGTTCCTTGTCCCTAAACTGAAGAAGTATGTTTGGGTCACTGGTTCTCCTAAAGGGTCGATGAGGTTAAAGGAAACTATTTTACAAAGAGGTCAGAGAATGAAAATGTCAAAAAGTCATTAGTGTGTTTTGCTAGATCTCTGTTTTATGGCAGACTGTGTTTTCCTTCTTGAAATATTGGGCTAGCTCCTGCTGGGTGAGTAAACTGTTTGTTGGGTAAGAGTCTTTTGACTATAAATTATATTGTACCTTCAGAAATAATAGATTTTATTCCAGGGATAAAAATAGGAATCTTTCTTCTATATGTAAAGAAGAAAATGGTATTAAAAGAGGTATAAGAAGGACAATGAAAGATCAAAGGAATGCCAAATTCTCAAGATGTGGCCCTTCAAAAAAAATGTGACATTCTTAAAAAATATTATAAATGTTTAAAGACTGGCTTTTAAAAAAAGGTCATCACAGCAGTAGAGGCTGGTGAGGCAGGATTAATGGTGAGTTCAGAGAAAACCATAGTTGTCACTCCTTTTTGGTTGGTTTGTGTGTGTGTGTGTGTGTGTGTGTGTGTGTGTGTGTGTGTGTAATTGTGGTGTTTATGCATATTTATATACATGTGTGCATGTGTATGCTCATGTGCAAGTGTATGGGGACCTGTGGTTGGTTTGGGGTGTTTTCTTTCACTGTGTACTTTAATGTTTTCAGGCAGGGTCTCTCCCTGCATCTGGATCTTGTAGATTCTGGCTTCTCTAACTCATCAGTTTGCCTTAAAGATTCCTTGTCTGTTTCTCACAAGTGCTGGGATTACAGGTGAACTAAAATACCTGCCAGGATTTTATTTGGGTTTTGAACATCTGAACACAAGTCCTCACTCTTCTTGCCCCACAAACATTTTACCAGCTGAGCCATCTCCATTAATTCTTGATTCAAAGTAAAACAAAGATTGAATGCACGAGGTAGGAAATTAGACCTGAAATACATGGAAGCAGGGGTTGAAGTCTTTTGTCTTCACGGATGTACTTTTGGGTGGTCTGTCTCTCCGAGCTTAGAACCAGAGTGTCGTTGTCTTTTGGGGTGGATTTTATCACTGACTGCTTTGCTAAGAGTTATTATATCTGGACAATGGTGTGCTAGCAGCGAATGAATCCTTAGTAAGTCGGACGACCAAACACCTTAGAGACCTCAGATTTTATCTTTGAAATAAAAGGGGCTTTCTGTCATATGTCAGTATGATTTTTTTTATATAATATGTTGTGAAATGTTGGTAGCAAAATTATTTTTTTTGTTTGATAACATGCTGTTTCTATTGGTTTTATTTAATTTAAAAATTGTTTTACTTAAAAAATATCATTAGCTATTTTGGTAATGTTTTAATGATTTAGAGAAAATGTTTTATAATAACCACAGGATTTACAGTCGTAATGGCTCCTGCTTTCTCTTGCTTTGATGTGCTAGTAATTAAAGTACTTCTCTAGATGAAGGTATATATAACAAATGAATTTTAAGAGTAAAGGTTTCACAGGTGTGAAAGTCCTGTAATTTCTCACAGATAAATATTAATATTTATTTAATTTCATGTCATGTCCATTTTTCACTCTGTTGTTACTTAAGTATTGGTATGAGATGGCTTATTTTCATTCTTTTGTTATTGATAAAAAGAAACTTACATCCATCAGAAAATGAAATGCAAAGTACAATTTGGCAGTGTGGGGTGGTGTTGGACTTTCATCTTGGGTTGCAGTGAGAGACCTTCCTGATACTGTGATTGGAGAAGCCAGAAGAAAATGAAGGAAGGAACACTGTATGTGTAGAAGGATATTCTCGCTGAAGGAACAAATACAAAGGCTGAAGACAGGGCTGTGTGGGTGTTTGAGGAATGGTGAGAAAGCCAGAGTGGCAGAATTGGGCACAGTTGTCTTCAGTTGGTGTATTTGTATCTATATACACACACACACACGTTTATGTGTGCATGTATGCACGTACAGTGCTTTCCATATGATATGAGTAAACACACACACAAAAGATTAAGGTGATATAGGCTGCTGTTACATGTTACTCCACAGCACTCCATGGATGGTGTCTAAGTCCATGAAATAGGGTAGGATAGAGTCATCTATGAATTTAGTATAAGGAAGTGAAGGCTACAAAGGCTGAGCTCTGGGGCTGTCCTATGGGCTGAATCATGAGGATTAGAAGAGAGAAAGTCAAGGAAAGAGCCAACCATGAGAGATTAGGGTAACTTAGACATCAAATGAGGAATATATGTCACAAAAGAGGGTGTTATGGTGAGCCATATATAGTAGACAAGAACAAGAGGTAGCAGAGAAATTGTTGCATTTGACAGTGTGGAGGCCACTGGTCATCTCCCTACAGGCAGGTAGAATGGAGAATTGACAGAAAAGCCTGGTTGGTTTCATCAAACTGAAGAGGAAATGGTAGGAGAGTTAGAAGACAGTTTTGTGTGTGTGTGTGTGGGGAGGGTGGGCAGTAGAGAGACTGATAACATGACCACTGCGTGATGTGGTTAAGGTTTTAAGAGAGATCAGAGAGAAAACGAAGTAGACTGAACATGGCGAGCACACTGGACATGGCCAGGACTAGGGAAACAGGAAAGGAGAGAATAGTAGAGATAGTAAGATAGCAAGAGAGACATGGAATGGAGCACAGCTTGGGGGAAGGAGGGGAAGGAGAGGAGAAATAAGAAAGAGTAAGTACAAGTAAGAGAGAGAATAAGTACAGTGGGAATAGTATAAGAAAGATGAGTAGGTAGGGAAAGGGAAACCTGTGAGCTAGAGAGAGTTTAGGATAGAGGGAGGAGGAGAGAAAGGTTAGGACACAAGCATGGACTTATATCAAGGCACTTGTGATATGCTGGAGTCCAGCATGGGCTTTGTATGCTGATAGGAACCTGAATAGCCATTTGTCCAATCTCACAAAAGTAAAAGAATTGACTCTTTTTGGCAGATGGAGCCAGTTTCACAAGCTCCTGAGAAATCTTGGCTTTTATCTAATCACCAGAAATCCTGTAGTCCAGGTTGGGGCCTAGACTCAATCCTGGACTAAGTCAGTGGTCCTGCCTTTTTGGGGAGGAATGGATTACCTTCTGGACCTGACAGTTTTCTATTCTGGAGGTTATAAAAGTGCAACTGTGTCTGGAATAGAGTAGAACAGAATAGAATCACGTAAATATGAAAACAATACACCACGACTGCAAGCCAGCGAATCTGGAATAGAGTAGAGTAGAATAGAATTAATTAATAAAATTAATAAAAATATGAAGACAATACACTACGATTGTGTGCTAATGAGGACGGGAGGAGGAGGAGGAGGAATCTTCGAGAAGGCCAGAGTGGACAGGGTGGGTCTGGTGGTCAGTGGAGGGATTGACCTTGAGTGGGGGCCATTTAGATTCATATTTTAAAACACCGTATGTATTGGACTTTTGCATTGCATGCACAAGTGGGCATGTGTAGGCAGGTATACATTCCTGTGTGTGAGTGTGAGTGTGAGTGTGTGTGTGTGTGTGTGTGTGTGTGTGTGTGTGTGTGTGTAGGACAGAGTTCAGCATCAGGAGCCATCAAACTTATCTTTTGAGATAAGATCTCTTACTTGGCTCTCACTGGAGCCAAGAGCTAGCCAATTTGGTTAGGCTGGCCAGCCAGTGAGCCTAGGAGATCCTCCTGTTTCCATCCCTTCAGCTTCGGGATTACAAGATCAAAGGCGCACATCCCCATGCACAGCCTTTTCTCTTCTTAATGTGGGTTCTGGTTCTGGCTCTCAGACCCTTATGTGTCCTGAGTAAGCACTTTGTCAAATGAGCCATTTCTCAGGCCCCTCATTTCTGCCTTTTGATTAGCCGTGTTCTCAGGTCATACGAAGGAATTTATTGTTTTGCTAAATGCAATTTTCTACTTCTCTCTTTGTCTTTCCATAAGGCCATTTTTATAGCAGTGTATAAATGCAAGGAAATTTTATTTGTGTGTGTGCACTCAAGAGAAATACAGTTGTTGTTTCCTCCATTGTTTACTAAGGGAGAATTGGGAAGGGAGAGCAAGGGTCAACTGTCATTGGAGCTTAATCACCTCACCAGTGTGGCAAGAAGGTTCCTGTCCAAACTCACAGTAGAAAACTCCCTGAACATTCCTTCCTGGAAGGTTTTCCAATCCTGGGTATTACCCCATGAGGTAATGGATTGGATGTTAGTCCTGTCCACCTTGTTTGAAGAAGGTAGAACACTCTGTGGGCATTGCTTTAATACTCTAGCAGGAGTTAAGTCTGGAGCTGTGTGGTAATGTCCTGTTGGACTCAGCAGCATCGGATGCTCTTAAGATTTGTCCTTCAAAGAACTCTTGGCCTTGAGGCAAGTAATGGACTGCAAGTGGTGGCATGACCTGTTGGCTCAGCCTCTCTCTCTCTCGGTGAGAGGAGAGGACGTCAACCCGTGTTGACTCAGCCTGTGTGTCTCTTGAGTTGGGCCTCAGTTAATGGCAGGGTGATAGCGTTCCGTGGAAGGCCGCCTCTGATGGACACTGCCTGTGCTCGCTGCTGCCTGCTGTTTAGTTTGGATGAGTGCTAACCTGCTGTTGCAGCATTCTGGGTGAATGCTAAGGAGGCCGTATTTGTTCATGACATCTGCAGTGAGGCTTAAACTCGTTATGTTTATTTCTCTGGCTGCCTCGGTTTTTTGTCACATCGTGGTCCGATGACTGACTGAAAGATGGCAACTGTGCTCCTTTCTAGGCTGAAGTCCAACTGTCAGGAACAGTTTCCATAGTTTTGAGTTTTCTCTTTGGGTAGCGAGTATGCAGCACAAATGAAAGCTTTTTTTTTTCTTTCTTTCTTTTTCCTTTTTCATTTTAAGATAAATCTTGGGAGGGTATCGGCTTTGCTTCTGCTGCACTTGCCACTTTGAATGCCTGTGAGCCATGCCTCGGTGCTCGTTCTTGGAGGTTAAGTTCACACAGGGTCTGGCAAAAGCTGCAGACTGGATGTTGATTCCTGAGCGTCTTTGACTGACTGACTAGGAGGCCCAGCAGAGGTGCTTCGTGGCTTGAGGCAATCTCGACTTTTAGCCAAGGCCTCTAAGACTCAAGGTCTTACAGGGCTGGCTTAAGATTTCTGGGGCTGATTTACCTGCAAGGATCTTTTAAAATGAACATTTATTTTCTCTCAGAGAGAACAAGGGTGAAAGCTATCCAGTGAGCTCCCTGCTAACTCCTGACTGGTCTCCTTTTTGGCTTCTTGGATTTATTGGTTCTTATCATCTAGGAGATGCCTTTGACCAGGGTCTTCGACCACTGTTAGCCGGGACCTGTACACTCTTTATGAAGCAGGGTCTTAGACAGAGATGACCTCCAGCAGCCTGTGAGTCCCAGTCCTATGAGGGGCTGGCTGGGTTATGACATCGCTTTATTTCTTTAACATTTGCTAGCAACCATATACAAAACACAACAGTCTTCAGCCGTAGGTGACTCATGAGGATGTCTCCTTCGGAGGACAGCTCACATCCATAGTGACATCCTCCTGGACTCTTGGGTGGTGACGAGTGTAGTCTTTTATTCCTCACATCTGAGGAGTTTGGAGCTCTGAAGAGTGGGATACTGTTAAAATTTAGAACCCTTCTTAGGTGGGTATAAGTGGTTTAGGGTCTGGGGGTATATCTTTGAATCCACTCAGTGCTTATTGACATCCTATTAGGAATCTGAATAACCGGTTAGTGTTAACTTTTTTTTTCTTTCTTTCTGATACTGGTTTTGGAGAGTTTGGTGTGAAAATCTCAAACGGATCTTTATGAAGAATTAAATGCTTCAAGATGAAATGAAAGGACCCGTCAGGAATATAGGCATCAATTTTGGTATTAGATTCTGGCAGAATGCTAGCAAAATACAAGGGAAAGCATGGCAAACTGTGTATCCTCTGCTTCCAGGACAAGGTGAATGTTGCAAAAATCAAGATTAAGTCATATGAAACTGTCTCTGCCTTTTGAAAACCCAGATGGTCCGGGGCCAAAAAATATATAGATAATTTTTGGCAAAGAAATATAAATGTTTAAAACAATGGGCCGGGGGACACTCAGGGGCCTCAGAAGGGACTCCGGTAGCTCCGAGGTGAGGCATCACTCACGACTTAGTGCTTGCTGACACTGGAAGTCTCAGTTCACCTAAACAGGTGTAATTTAGGTGACTGGGCATCCATATAACAGTTGCTGGTGCTAACAGGTGAATGCCAGAGAAGACAGAATAGTTGACCCAGGGCTTTTGATGCCAATATTGTACTGTGAACCAGAAGAAATACAAGTCTCTAGTCTTCTGATGAGAGAAGATGTCACCTGTGGGACCTGCCCCCCCCAAACTTGTGTGTATACAGAGTGTCCTCAAGATATTTGTAAGCATGGTCTGACAGTGTGGAGCCCAAGCTGATTTGTTCGTGCTACTGTTTAAAACCCAGACGAAACCTGGGAGAATTCCATTCAGCTGCTGACAGTATTCCATTGCGTGATCTTAAATTGCTAAGGTAGATAGCTGGAAGTATTTATGTAAGTATTTAAACTTGTGTGCAGCAAAGTGTTTCTTTAAATAAAGTTTTGCTGGAACACAACCACGCTCACCACTTGCATGCTGCTTTTCAAAAGCGTTCTATGTCTGTATCTGTGTGTGAGGGGAGGGTCGGCTGTGAAGGATAGAGAGAGGCATCAGATCCCTTGGAGCTAGAGTCAAAGGTGTTTGTGGGCTGCCCAATATGGGTACTGGGAACCAAACTCCAGCCCTCAGGATAAAGCATCAAGCACTGAGCCATCTTTCCAGCCCTCCAGACTGCTTGGTACAGGTGCATTTAGGCTATGTCAGCAGAGTCAAATGGTTCTGATGGTGTCCTTTGGCCTGCATTCCTGAAATAATTACTGCTTAGCCTTCTATAGACTGTGAGCCTCTGCTTAAGTCCTCACAGCGGCTGCTTATACAATTCCATTTTGAAGGATGCTGAAAGCCCTGTTTGCAAGTAAAATATTTTTATTAAACCCTTTCCTTCCTTCCTTTCTTCTTCCTTCCTTCTTTCCTTTTTTCCTCTTTCTCATTTCTTAAATCCCAATTTTCTTTTCTTTTTAAAAATCTATCTATCTATCCATCTATCCATCCATCCATCTATCTATCTATCTATCTATCTATCTATCTATCTATCTATCTATCTATCTATCATTTATTACAATTTATTTACTTTGTATCCCAGCTGTAGCCCCCTCCCTCATCTCTTCCCTGTCCCACCCTCCCTATCTTTTCTCCCCCATGCCCCTCCCCTAGTCCACTGATAGGGGAGGTCCTCCTCCCTTTCTATCTCACCCTAGCCTATTGGTCTCATCAGGACTGGCTTCATTGTCTTCCTCTGCGACCCCCTCCTCCCAGGGGGAAGTGATCAAAGAGTAGGCCACTGAGTCCATATCAGAGAGAGCCCCTCCCCTCTGCTCAGATGTAGTCCATAGGCAGCTCATTCTCCAATTTTTCTTTTCTTAAGATAGGGTCTGGCTATGTAGCTCTAGCTAGCTTGGTACTCATTAGGTAAAACAAACTCTCAACAATCTTCCAGCCTCAGTTTCCCAAGTTACAGGTATGCATCTTCATACCTGGCTTAAACAACCTGTCTTAGCCCATAATGTTAGGACCCCTGGAGAAGGAAAAACTTCCTTGGAAAACCGTTTGAAAAGAACTGAGGGTCTTTTTTCTTTTCCTTCCAAGAAATCATCTGAAGCAGGCCAACCCAGCTTTTAACTCTTTTAATTCTAGCCTGTGATGATGTGGCAGTTGGATTGTGAGATATGGAGACCTGCATTTGGACTAATAAGGTTCTTCAGGAACACATTTTAGTGTGTGATGAGTTTAGTGATGCTTCAAGTTGCTTCAAGAACACACTTATTGGTGGACAGGGTGAGAGCCCTGTCATGAGACATGGTCAGATCCGAGCCTGGAGGACTGTTTGATGCTTGTGATCCCATCAGTGAAGGAGAGACCACTGCAGGAAAGCCTCGGAGGTTCCACTCCAACTTTGAAATTGTAATGGTTCCTCTGGTTAAACTTTGGTTTCTAAGCTAAGGTTTGAGGCGCACCTTAATTGATTGCGAGTCTCTAGAGACATCACCCTGGATGATTTTTTTATGAAAATACAGCTCTTATCAGGCCAGAGAACTCCAGAGAGGGGAAGGAGTAAGATTGGATAGGCTGACTAAGCACTGGTCCCCTTTGGAAATTCCATGAAGATTGGCAGGATAAGGACACTGTTTCTCAGAAAACTTAAACTGTTATTCTCATTGTCACTGTCATCAGTTAACTGCCAACAGCTCTACTTAATGCTTTGGAGCTGAGAAGGAGGAAGGACCTGAATGAAAGTACCCACACAGAACTCAAAATGGGGCAGTATTCTATAGTATAGAATTCTACAGTACATATATATGTATATATGTATGTATGTATGTATAGCTGTGAAGAGCAGGTATGCTGAGGTTATGTAGTCTCAGTATAACTGTGCTGTGTCGTCAGCAGCAGCCATAAATAGTGAGTGTGGCTGTGTTCCAATAAAACTTTATTGACAAAGAGCAGTGGGTCAGGTTTGGCTTGTGGGCCATAGTTGGCCGGCCCTACATGCAGACTTTGAAAATTATGACTGGCTAGAAGATATCAGTTGCAATTCTTTCATGTTTTAGAGAAAATGGTGAAATGGAATGTAAAAAGTCACATGAGAACTGAGCCGGATTCAAAACCACAGTGCAGTTTTGGCTCAGTGCCCAGCTGTATGATACAGTGCCACCTCAACTAGCCCGTCAGATTATAGCATTGGGCTTTTAAGAAAGTATCTTGTGAATTCCTTCTTCAGGTGGTCTGTGTTCAGCGATGGTGAGAGCTCAGGCTGTTTTAACAGAGGTGACCGTCTGTCCCTATAATTGGCCCTAACTTTCTCTTTGAGGAGCCCCATGCACAGGAAAACAAAATACAGGTTTTAGGAATTCATATGTACCAATGATGCCCGAGTTGTGAGAAAGAAGTGGGCTCCTAGAGCTGCGTCATAGGATGTGATCACTTCAGCTAAGGGTGCCAGGAGATTTGAGACAGATGTTTTCAGACATGCCGCATGCCTAAAACATTTCCAGGGGTCGGGCTGCAAACAGTGACTTAATAAGTGGAGAAACGGGAAAGTATGCGCGTTGAGGACACAGGGGTTTATTCAGCACGAGGTGCAGGGCCACCCCCCCTTTGCCTCACATCTGCCTGTCGGGGTTGGCTCTTTAATGTGCCTTGCCCTGGATGTTGCTCTTTGTCTGCCCGTGAATAAAGTGCAGCATTGTGGTTAGTAATCCCACTCCAGTGACTCGACTTCAAATGTGGTTTTGGAGTGCATCCCGGAGTTCTGTTTGTTAAGCTTCCTACTCCTGTTTCAGAGACACCACTGGATAGAGAGCAGCGAGCAGTGCAGGCTTCCCTCTGCCTGAAACCTGTCGGGCTGTGGGCTCTCTCTTTCCCTCTCTTGCCCTTTTCCTTTTCTTTTTTCCTTCTTCTTTTTTTTTTTTTTTTTTTTCGGTTGAAAATTTTTTTTCCAAGGCAAGTTCATGGATACTAAGCTGATATGTTTGTTGTTCTTTCTCTGTCTGCCTCTGCTCCTAGTGAGTAACCACACTGGCCGCATCAAGGTGGTCTTCACCCCGAGCATCTGTACGGTGACCTGCACCAAGGGCAACTGTCAGAACAGCTGCCAGAAGGGGAACACCACCACTCTCATTAGTGAGAACGGCCATGCAGCCGACACCCTGACAGCCACGAACTTCCGAGTGGGTGAGTTCCCCTGTGGTCCCTAACCGTCTTTACCGCCAGTAGTTTTGCGAGATTCCAGCACTTGGATATCCGTCCGTTCGCTTGGCTGTCTCTGTTTGAACAGCTTTCTACCTCTGACAAGGAACGTGCTTCTTGTTTGAGGTCTTTGAAGCTGCTTTTTGAAATATTTTTTTTTTCAGCCTGATTTTTAACTTCTTGGGGAAATGGCAACTAGAATATTTCCTCTTGTGACTTAGCATCTCCCCAGCTGTGTGGTGAGGGGAGGGTACAGTGTGAGTTTCTAGGTGAGACCCAAAAGCCTAGCTTCCGTTGCTTGGTTTCAGCTTTTACCAGCTTATTGATAAATTCAGTTTGCATTAGATTTGACTCCTGTAACCTGGAAAGTTGTAACGAAATTAAAAGTTTTCACTTCGTAAATGATGAGGCTCCTTATTCTTTTCCCCCTAAAGACTGTCAAAATCTGGACTTCGGTTTAGGAAAGGATGCAGACTTGTTTCTTCTGCCACGTGTCTGCTCTGCATCACGAGACAGAGTTATAGATTGATGTATAAGATGAATTTGCACAAGAGAGACTAGTGGATTGCCATCAGCCCACAAAAACTTTAAATATACGCTAGTAGTTACTGACTGCGTGGACGGGATTTTTGCTTCTTTTAAAATTGTTTCTTTTCTGCATTTTTGTAAGTGGAGAAAGTACTGCGGTCTACTGAAAGCTGTCATAGTGCCATGCCATCATGCAATACAGTATTTTTGTCACTCAAAAAAAAGCCTTTTATTATTTTTTGACCAATTATGGCTTGCCATGTGTACTCAAATAATCCAGACACCCATGTTACTTTCTGAGTTACTCACAAGAATAACCGAAATGTCAGACAGATAATAACACTGGCTAGATCTGGTCTTTTTATGGAATATTGCTGTTTAGTCTTGGGAGTGTGTGTCTGAGAGGTGCAGGAAAGGGATGCTATTTCAAACTGATTTTCATCAAGACAAAATATGAAGGGCAGCCTGAAGCCCTGACTGGTGCTTAGGTTAGTCTGTGGCAATTGCAGAAACTTTAAATGAGGCTCAAGAAGTGTTATTGATCATCTGTACTTGGAAAGAAAATGTGCCTATGATTGAACAGGGTATTGTTATTTTCCTGGCTAGGGCTGGGGTACTTGGGGAGGTTTTAAGGAGGATTTAGCTTTTAGATGCCAAGTGGCATGTAGTGCTTAGTAGGCTGGGGAGCCCGCTCTCAGGCGAAGGGTGATGAGCTGATGATCAGGCAGGTAGACTAGAGTCTTGGTTCTGTTGCTGTCCGGGGAGTTCACAAGACATGCCATTTAGGACTTCGGGGACTCAGTTTTTCTCATCCCCTAAAATAAATGGGATTATATGTAGTGACTCCTAAAACTTACCTTTAAAATATTACATTGTGAGGTTTATTTATTTATCCATTTATATTTATTTATTTATTTGTTTATTTATTTTTATTGTCATATGGAGGTTCAACATAGAGCCTTGCATATTACATTCTCAGTTGTCTTATGGCTTTTAATATCAGAAGTTAATAGTATTGTTTTTTGGCCCTTTTTTTTTTTTTTTTTTAAACGAGGAGAAGAAGGGGGAAAGTAAACCTGGCAGGAGATACTAGATCTTGGTGCCTTTTCCTCTCATTTTACCTTTCTTGCTGCTTCCTCTTCGTCATCATTAGCATTGTCCGAGTCCCCTGACATTATGGCAAATGTTTACAGAAGCAATGATGAAGTAATTGAATGGGTAGTCATTTTTTTTTTTTCTGGCTTGCAGTGTATTCATTTTGAAACTAAATATTTGAAGGCATTGAGAAACGGGAAGTCTGCTTGTTAACGCACGCCGCCGCACACTTTCCTTTTTGGTGGTGGCCCAACTGTTTGGGGGCAGAGTACACATAGCTGGTTCAGAATGCAGTGCACCACACAGTTACTCACAAGAGCAGCTCAGAATCACACCCCAGCAACACCCTCCCAAAAGGATTGACATTGCAATCTGACTTTTCAAAAGTGTAAGCACAGTTGAAGGTTTTCAAATTTTTATTTACAACGAGTAGTTTCACAACGGAAATCATGAGAAATCTTTCATTTCTTTCCAATGTAATTTTAGTCTTGAATTTTAGCTCAAATATTAGCTGGCTTGATGGGCATCATTTGTAATTTATCTTTACTGAAAAGAGATGGCTTAACAAGCTTATAAAGTGTGATCCTTCAAACACACACACACACACACACACACAAACACACAAACACACAAACAAAACCCTAAAAAATTATTTGCATGCTTTAGTATTTTTTGGACTTTACTGGTGTAGTATAATTTTATTATCTATAAAGAGGAGTTTTCTAATTTATTTTCCCCCTGTATACTTTTGTATAATGTCATACATCGTTTGACAAATAGGACATGTATAGAAAATAGTATAACTTGCAGAAAGAAAATTCAATGCTCATAACTTGCTAACAACTGGCCTTGGCTTGCTATAGTTAAGGGTACTGAAGGACTTGGCCTGGAGCGCTTTTCTGAGGAAAGCCAGACAATATAATTCAGAATTCAAGAGCCCTTTGGCCTCTGTCATAGCAGCTCCTCTCTGCAGCTGTGAAGGGATGCAGCCAGAGGCAGTATGTGAGAGAGCAGTTTCTGTGCCCCAGTGGCAGTTTGTATGCAGGGTTTATCTTAAGTTCAAGTCTGCGGATCCCTGCCCCAAAGGAGCCAAAAACAGTGCAAGGAAAATCACATGAAGTTCACAGTTAGGATACCTGTAATGACACGAGCCACAGTAGAGAAAATTTGCAACATTTTTCTCATGATTTTCATTTCTTTGAGGGCAGTGGAACAAATCTTACCGTCCCCCAACTTTTGCCAGAAGGAAGCAGGCACAGACGATTAAGTGAGCTGGACTTAGACACACAGCCAGCTGCTTAGCTCAAAGTGGAACCATCGCTTTATGTCATTCACATACTTAATTCTCTGGAGTCTGACTTCTTGAAGAACCTCATGGAGTTGAAACATGTGGAAGGCTGCAGAGAGAGGTGGGGGGATGGAGAAGAAGGGAGAGTGAGAATGTCTGAATTAAGGAGGGAGACGGAGAATGTATGAGGTAGCTGAACCTCGTACTTAAGGGCCAGAATCTTGACTTAGAGCCATGCTCTGGTTCTGTGTGCTCTGTGGTCCCAGGTTACCCCATACAAACATGCAGAGGCTTGCTCTGTAGCAGGTTGTGCCTTGGATCCCTTCTTTATTCATGTGGCTTCTGAGCTGGCCTTCTGTGCTGTGCTGATGGCATGTTGGGTTGGCAGGTGTGAGAGATGCAAGTACTCCTCTACTTCTCTGGCGATGTAAACCTAATAATCTCTGCCATTGAGTGTGCAATGGGAGGATCAGGAAGTGGACTTTCTACTTAATGTGACTCTCAGAGTGAGGCCTCTGGGCTGTGGCTGTAGGTCAGTGGCAGAATGCTTGCTTAGAATGCACAAGGCCCCAGTGACCCAAAATAAATAAATATATGCATTAAAAAATAAGGAAAAGAGTGAGGCCCCATGGAGGTGATTTTCAAGAGATGCAGTACTTCTCTAGCATGAACTCACCTTGTGAGAGGAAGATGGAGGGCAGAAGATTTACACTGAGTCACACTGTCTACAAAGCAGACTTCTAATTATACTCATTTGTTTACAGTGACAGCAAGTTTATCTCTGCTTCTCTCTTTCCTCCATTTCTTTCTTTTGAAAATGAAAACTTATCTAACATTGGGCCAGTCTTTTCCATTCAATGTGGCGTTGTCAGTGGCTTTTTAATGTGTGTGTGTGTTGTGTAATGAAAATCGGATGTCTGTGAGTGAAGAAAGCAACTGAAGACTCACCGGCCTCACAGACAGAATATCACAAAAACCGCAGAACCCCATTTGATGTGCCTCATGAAGGGGCAGGAAAAGGGGCTGCAACTGCTCTGTATTGTGTTTATCCTGTGCGGTTTCTCTGAGTATTCAGAAAGGGCTCTTGTCTCATGAACACCCATGAAGTAACACCGTGAAGAAACGTGTTTGATCTTTTAGAGACCTTGTCGCCATCCGTCGTTTCATTTGCGAGAACAAGGTGGTGGCGGCCATAACCTGCAGCCGTGAGAAGCGGAGGCATTTGTCCCTGACTGAAGCAACTGTTTTGTTGCAGTGCTGCAGTACCTCCAGGTATCTTGGGTTGCTCCCTCTAACCCTGCATCACATGATTAAGCATGTGGTAGGGTCCTAGGTTTTAAACAAGGAGCCATCTTGTGTTGCTTTGTCTGACCATGTATTAGTGGCAACGCGCATGGTGGGATACTAGGTTGTACAAGATGAACAAATCATACAGCTACTGCTCCGAGGAGGAGATGACAGAGATGTATACAGAGTCCTACACAAGGCGGACCATTCTGAGCAGGAGCCTGGAAAGGAGGTGAGGCATTGCTTCCAGCTGGTGGAGGGTAATTGAAGAGGGGAGCCATGTCCCTCTCTTCCTCCATTTAGCTCCTTTCCTCAGCATATCGTCACACAGGGAGTCAGTGTATGCTGCCTGCTTGTTGACTGACAGGGCTGGAAAACTCTAAACATCATAAACTCTTCATATAAAAATCAACGAGGGGCAAAAAGTTGATGTGGGGAGGAAGAATTTTAAATCTGGTGTGAAGAAAGAAACACGATCGGTTTGTGGAACTGAGAATAGTTTTCCTTAACAATGATAAACTACGAGTCCTCCAGGGAAGTCTGACTGAGTCCACACTATGGAGCGCCTTCAGCTTTGAGCTTGGATAGTTGGACTTCCCTCTCTTGCTGCTCACTAAGGAAGCGCTCTGAAAGGTGATGCTGATACCTATCAATCATTTTAAACAAGAGAAAAAGACATGCTGCTCACTGTTTTCAGGTGGGGAACCGGTGCTTTTGGAAGGTCACTTTCTGAGATAATGGCCACCCACGGTTCTTTCTTTCACCTCATGCTCTGTGTTGGAAACCTCCCCACTTGTCCTAGAAGTCAGCTTCCTAAGACTGTGCTTCAGGAGAGGAGAGAGCAGTTCACCTTGCTGAATCCATGCTAGGAAGGTTCTCTTCCCAAGAAGGGAAGAAAATGCCTCTCGGTGAAGCAGTAAATAAACCGTCATAACAGCTCAGGGTGGGGAAAAAGAATTTTTTTTTCAACTTTGTTAAAAGTTGAACCATTCATTCTTTGCCAGCTGTATTGTGTTGGCCTCCTGAGGCTCATCCATGAAAATGCCTCTGGGTCATTCTGATTAACCAGAGACTGTATTTTCTTCCCATTAAATTTTATGGGGAATACTTTCTGGGTTTTAGAGGTGATTTGTTACAACAGTAAAACAAAGTGGTTGCCTTTCATAGGGCAATATAGAATGCCGAGAACCTTACCAAAGAAACTACTCCAAAATATATTTATTGTTGGCAGAGCATAATAGAACACACCTTTAATTCCAGCACTTCGGAGGCAGAGACAGGTGGATCTCAGTGAGTTCAAGCCTAGCTTGGTCTACATAGAGAATTCTAGGCTAGCCATCTATCTGTCTATCTATTATTTATCATCTGTCTATCATATATATATAATATATATCAATCCATTTATCTATCTATCATCTACAATTATTTCCTAATAATAAACACCATCATGCAGAATATTTCTATATTTACTTTAAATTGTATACTGTCACTAGTGGTATTCTTTTTTTTCTTTTTAAAATTTGTTTAATTTATTACAATTTATTCACTTTGTATCACAGCTGTAGGCCTTTTCCTCATCACCTCCCAGTCCCTCCCTTCCTCCCTCTTCTCCTCCCATGCCCCTTCCCCAGTCCACTGATAGGGGAGGCCCTACTCCCCTTCCATCTGACCTAGCCTATCAGGGTCTCATCAGGACTGTCTGTATTGTCTTCCTCTGTGGACTGGTAAGGCTACTGTCTACCCCACTCCCACCCCAACTCATGGGGAGATGATCAAAGAGCCAGCCACTGAGTTCATATCAGAGACAGTCCCTGTTCCCATTACTAGGAAAAACCCACTTGGAGACTGACCTGCCATGGGTGTGCAGGGGTTTTAGGTTATCTCCATGAATGGCCCTGGTTGGAATATCAGTCTCAGAAAAGACCCCTGGGCCCAGATTTTTGGATCTGTTGCTCTCCTTGTGGAAATCCATTCCCTTCCAGGTCTTTCTATTTCCCCCTTCTTTCATAAGATTCCCTGCACTCTGCCCAGAGTTTGGCTATGAGTCTCAGCATCTGCTTTAATACCCTACTGGGTAGAGTCTTTCAGAGGCCCTCCGTGATAGGCTCCTGTCCTGTTCCCTGTTTTCTCCATCTTCTGATTTCTATCCCATTTGCCTTTCTGAATGAGGATTGGTCATCTTACTCAGGTTCTTCCTTCTTACTTAGCCTCTTTAGGTGTATAGATTTTAGTATGAGTATCTTATATTATATGTCTAATATCTTATAAGTGAGTATATACCATGTGTGTCTTTCTGCTTCTAGGATACCTCATTCAGGATGATCTTTTTTAGTTCCCACCATTTACCTGCAAATTTCATGATTTCCTGTTTTTAATTGCTGAGTAGTATTCCATTGTGTAAATGTACCACAATTTCTGTATTCATTCATCAACTGAGGGACATCTGGGTTGTTTCCAAATTCTGGCTATTATGAATAATGCTGCTATGAACACCATTGAGCAAATGTAGCTGGATCTTGAGGTAGCATTATCCCTAATTGTCTGAGAAAGTGCCAGATTGATTTCCAAAGTGGTCTTAAAAGTTTACATTCCCACCAGCAATGGAGGAAGGTTCCCCTTTTTCTACATCCTCTCCAGCATGTGTTGTCACTTGAGTTTTTGATCTTAGTCATTCTGATGGGTGTAAGGTGAAATCTCAGGATCATTTTGATTTGCATTTCCCTGATGACTAAGGACATTGAGCATTTCTTCAAGTGTTTCTCTGCCATTCGATATTCCTCTATTGAGAATTCTCTGTTTAGCTCTATACCCCATTTTTTAATTGGATTACTTGATATGTTGCTTTTTAACTTCTTGAGTTCTTTATATATTCTGGATATTAGCCGTCTGTCAGATATAAGTTTGGTGAAGATCCTTTCCCAGTCTGTAGGCTGTTGTTTTGTTTTGGTGACAGTACCCTTTGCTTTACAGAAGCTTTTCAGTTTCATGAGGTCCCATTTATGATTGTTGATCTTAGAGCCTGTGCTGTTGGTGTTCTGTTCAGGAAGTTGTCTCCTGTGCCAGTGAGTTCAAAGCTCTTTCCCACTTTTTCTTCTAACAGGTTTAGTGTGTCTGGTTTTATGTTGCGGTCTTTGATCCACTTGAACTTTGGTTTTGTGCAGGGTGATAAGTATGGATCTATTTGCATTTTTCTACATGTAGATATCCAGTTAGACCAGCACCATTTTTTGAAGATGCTACCTTTTTTCAATTGTATAGTTTTGCCATCTTTGTAAAAAATCAGGTGTCCATAAGTATGTGGGTTTATTTCTGGGTCTTCTATTCGATTCCATTGATCCACCAGTCTGTTTCTATGCCAGTACTATGTAGTTTTTATTACTGTTCTATATCTATAGGATACTATATCCTATAGATACTGTTCTGTATCTATAGGATAGCTTGATATCAAGGATGGAGATAATTCCAGAAGATCTTTTATTGTAGAGGATTATTTTAGCTAGCCTGGGTTTCTTGTTATTCCACATGAAGTTGAGAATTTTTCTTTCAAGGCCTGTAAAGAATTGTGTTGGTAACTTGATGGGAATTACATTGAATGAAAGAACAATTCTTCATATAGAAGAACAAAAAACCCAGGATAACCAAAACAATCCTGTACTATAAAAGAACTTTTGGAGATGGCACCATTCCTGATTTCAAGCTGTACTACAGAGCAATAGTAGTAAAAACCACATGGCATTGGCATAAAAACAGACAGGTTGATTAATGGAATCAAATAAAAAAAAACCCACACCTATGGGCAGTTGATTTTTGACAAAGCAGCTGAAACTATACAATGAAAAAAAGATAACATCTTCAACAAATGGTGCTAGACTAACTGGATGTTTGCATGTAGAAGAATGCAAATAGATCTGTATTCATCATCCTGCATAAAACTCAAGTGCAAGTGTATCAAATACCTCAGTATAAAGCTGAATACACTAAATCTGATAGACGATAAAGTCTGGAAGAGCCTTGAACACATTGGCACAGGAGACAACTTTCTAAACAGAACATCAACAGCTCAGGCTCTAAGAAAAACAATAATAAATGGACATAAAGGACACCATCAAATGGACAAAATGGTATCCTACAGAATGGGAAAAGTTCTTCAACAAACTTACATCTTGCAGAGGGCTGATACTCAAAATATGTAAGTAACTCAGGAAACTAGACATCAACAAACCAAACATGGGGTATAGATCTAAACAGAAAATTCTTGACAGAAAAGTCTCTAATGGTTGAGAAACACTTAAAGAAATGTGTAACACCCTTAGTCATCAGGGAAATGCAAATCAGAACAACTCTGTGATTCTGTCTCACACACCCATCAGAATGGCTAAGATCAAGAACTCAAGTGATAACACATTCATTCGAGAGGATGTGGAGAAAGGGGAACCCTCCTCCATTGCTGGGGGAGTGCAAACACTGTGGAAATCAGTTTGGCAGTTTCTTAGAAAACTGGGAATAGTTCAGTTTCAAGACCCAGCTACACCACTACTGGGAAAATATCCAAAAGATGCTCCACTATATTACAAGGGCACTTGCTCAACTATGTTCATAGCAGCTTTATCCATAATAGCCAGAAACTGGAAACAACTTATATGTCTCTCAATGGAAGAATGAATAAAGAAAATGTGGTACATTTACACAATGGAATATTACTCAGTTATTAAAAACAATGTCATCATGAAAATTTCAGGCAAATGGTGGGAACTAGAAAAGATCATCCTGAGTGAGGTAAGCCAGACCCAGAAAGGCATGCATAGTATGTCCTCACTTATAGGTGGATGATGGCCATATGGTACAGGATGACCATGCTACAATACACAGACCCAAAGAAGCTAAGGAACAAGGAGGTTCCAAGAGGGGATGCTTGAATCTCACTGAGAAAGGAAAATAGAATAGATGTCGGGTTAGATGGAGGGAGAGAGCTATGTGGGAGGGGGGATGGGGAGGGCAACAGGAGAGGTCATGTTGTGGGAGAATATAAGGAGAGAGTTTTGGGAGAGAGATTTGAATCAGTAGTCGTGGGTGGGGGAGTCAGTATCTTGGATAAGCTAGAAATCTAGGACATTGGAAACTCCCAGGAATCTATGAGGGTGACTTCAGTTTAGACCCCTAGTAATAGGGGATATGGAATCTGAAACAGCCATTTCCTGTAACCAGAAAAGACTTCCAATGGAGGTTTAGGACACCAACCCAGCCACAAAACTTTAGACCCTCTATTAGTCCTGCCTACACGATGTGCAAGACTAAAGATCGAACAGAAATTGAGGGAATGGCCGCCCAGTGACTGGCCCATCTTAAGACCCATGCCATGAGTGCCCACCCCTGACACTATTAGTGATATTCTGCTGTACTTGCAGACAGGAATGTGTCATAGCTGACCTCTGAGAGTCTTCACCCAGCAACTGATGGAAACATATGCAGAGACTCACAGCCAAACATTAGGCAGAACTCAGGGAATCTTGTGGAATAGGGGGATGAAGGATTGAAAGAGCCAGAGAGGTCAAGGACACCACAAGGAAACCTGCAGAATCAAATAACCTGGGCTCATAGGGGCTCACAGAGACTGAACTGACAGAGAGCATGCATGGGCTGGAACTAGGCCATCTGCACATAGGTAACAGTCCTGCAGCTTGGTCTTCATGTAGGACTCCAAAAAACAAGAACTGTTTCTGACTCTGTGGCCTGCCTTTGGATCCCTTTCCCCTGCCTGGGCTGTCTTGTCTAGCTGCCATAGGAGAAGATACAACCTATCCTACTGCAACTTGATATGCCAAGGCAGGTTGATTTCTATGGGAGGCTTCCCCTCTTCTGAGGAGAAAGGGAGGATAGGGAGATGGGGGAGGGTCTGGGAGGAGAAGAGGGAGGGGAAGCTTTGATCAGGATATAAAGTAAATTCATAAATTAAAACAAACAAACAAAAAACAAAACAGGAAAACAACCAAAAAGTACAGAACCTGAAAAAAAAAAGAAAAAAATCAGAACAATTAAACAAACAAACAAACAAACAAACCAAAAACCACACAAACACACACACACACACACACACACACACACACACACACACACCTACAAAATGGCATTCATTTGTGTTGCCAACTACTTCTGGGCATGCAGCCTGTCCTGGAGTGTGGTTGATATACCCAGTAACACTCTATTGGAGAAAATTGATTTTTCATTTCCCAGCAGGTATGAACTTCAGATAGCTTCTAGGTTAGGAGCGGGTCTTTGTGTCACCTTCCGCTTTCAGTGCTGGGATTTTGTTGGTTTGAACCTATGCAGGTCCTGTGTGCTGTCACAGTCTCTGTGAGTTTAAATGTGCATCTGTCTTGTTGTGTCTTGATGATGCTGTGTCCTTGGAGTCATCTACCGTCTCTGGCTCTTACAATCCTCCACAAAGACCCTGAGTCTTGAGAGAGGGGGTTTGATAAAAACATCCCATTTAGGGCTGAGCATGAGCCTGCTTTTTATTTGTCTGAACTATAGAGAGTGTCTGAAAGGGCCTCCATTAGTGGCCTTCAGTCAGACTCAGTCTGTCATCTTGGCTTCAGTTTCAAGAACCTGTGTCTTAGACTGGATTAGTGTCTGAAGAGCAGCCTTCTACGCAGAGGAGAGAAGTAAGCAAGTCCTGTGCTCTAGTGGAAAAAATTTAAAAAATAGCGAAACGGCCCTATAATCATGACAGAGGAAACTCAGTGATTTGCACCAGAAAGTTAAGGGATTCCCATACAAAAAGCTTCACAAAATAATGTCATCTTTTTCTCCAGTTTTGTTTTATATAGGATTGGTCACATGTCAGTTTGAGGTAAGCTGGCTTTTAATAAGGGGGTGTGATTTCTTTGTGAATAAAGTGTGTGTGTGTGTGTGTGTGTGTGTGTGTGTGTGTATGTGTAGCATGTCAAAGGTAGGTCTGGCTGAAGAACAAATTCATGGAAGGGCAGTTCCAAGAGCTAGTTAAAGAGGCAGCGAGGTAACATTAAGAGGCAACATCCAGAGAAACAAGGTCATCTTTGATTGGAGAGAAAGATGCCCGGGCTGGGAAGGTGATGGGTGTCCCTGTAGTATTATCACAAAGTGCATCTGTAGCCAGAACAATTTTTAAAGCAACTTTTAGGAGAAGGAGGGCTCAGCTGTTTACTATCTGAAGAAAAGCTCATGTGATTCTTGGGTTCTTTTTAAACAATTACCTGGCCTCTGAGGCATTTTGCTAGGGCAGCCTAGAAGAAAACATGGTGTCATAGTGTGTGCCCTTTTTTACTTTGTCAGTCTGGCTAGGTAGTGTGTTCTCTGCAAGCATGTGGACTACTTTGCTGAGCTTTTTAGGACCTCCAGGATCTTCTGCCATCTGGTCCTTCGCTTTTATTATGACTGTGTGCCTTCATCCATGCTCGATGCTCTACTTCTGCCAAACTGAGCCTTGGGGTGCCAAATGTCCTCATTCTCGGGCCCTCCGTGCCTCTCCTCACATTGCTTCTTCTGCTCAGGCACGTCCCCCTACAGCCGTTCCTCCCAGCTTATCACCTGTTTCACTTCAGACAGGTGCTGGTCATTTTCAGTGTCTCCTGGTTCTCCTCTTTGTTGGCATGCCTGTTTATTCACTGTACCTGGAGCCACTTGGAAACAGAGACCCGTATGCCTCACCACAGTATCCTGGAAGCCGGCACAGCACCTCATTCTGGTGATGCTCAGTGGGGTTAATATGTCAGGGCCTGTTCCATGTGGCATGAAGAGAGCTGTCTTAATCCACTTCATTAATTCTGAGGAAATGTACAACCATGGAAGGTGAAGGATCAGTTGAATAGTCTCTCTATAGTTTAGAGAGAGGAAGGAA
>NW_026585644.1:38772683-38903074 GCF_907164565.1 Psammomys obesus
GAAGGATCAGTTGAATAGTCTCTCTATAGTTTAGAGAGAGGAAGGAAGGGGAAGACAGAGGGAGAGGGAAGGAGGAAGGGAGAGAGAGAATGAATGAGTGAATGAAATTCACTGGAAGGAAGGATATGTCAGTGGTACAGTGGTAGAGAACTTGTCTAGGTTGTTGGAGGCCCTAGGTTCAATCACCAGAACCAGAGGAAAGGAGAGGTGTACTGTCCATAATGCTTTACGTGGAGATACATCTTTGACGCTAAGAGTACAGTACTTGCCAGTCATGGCAAACTACAGCTCAACTTCTGTACCTTTAGTACCTCAGTGTGGAATTCCTGCTCATTTCTCCTGTGGAAATACTGAGACTTCTTAGGCGGAACTCTAAGTTCTGTTTCAAACAGTGTTGTGCTGTTATTTTCTTTACTGTTAAACTTTAGCCATTCACTTAACATGTGGGGTCTAGTTCAGATACTGTATGAATACCAGGGTCTCAGGACCCTGGTACTTTCCTCTCTCTTATTCTCAAGTTTCATGCTGTTAAGGTAGGGATCTCTGGGAAGATCCTCAGGCTCAAGGAGGGGAAGCAGGCTGGAGGTAGATGTGGCTTCAAGGATTGATAAAGAGAACGGAATGCTTTTCTGAAAAAAAAAATACCTACTCCTCCTCTCTTGTAAACTCCATTACAGTGCTTCAGAGTAGAGCTTGGGTGAGGTAGTGGATGTGTTCGTGTGCTCGTTGCTCCGGGGGCCCAGATCAGCCATGCTTCTGTGGTAGTGGTCTCTTCATGTACTGGTTTCCAACAGCAGAACTGGTTCAAAAAAGAATGAAGGATAGATTTTCATTGTTGTTGCTCTTTCCATTCTGCCGCTTGGGTCTCTCCATCCTTGTTTACGTTTAGTCTTGCTGGGGCAGGTCTGAGATTGCACAGAGCACTGTCCTGTATCGTTATCCTGTGGTCTCCGTGACATGCCTCTCTGCTTGGACCTCGTGTATCTTTGAGGATTTCACTTGCTTACACAGGAAGTGCTTGTATGTTGCCAAGCCTGCTGGCAAAGGTGGATGAAGTCAAACACTATAATACACTCTGGAAGCCAAAGCTGTGGTCAGATGGAGAAGCCATCAACCTGAAGAGATGGGAACATCTCCAACAAAGACTGATTGTTACGGTTGCTCCTATTCTGTATGCTTCGCTCTGCTGCCAGTTGTATAACTTCTAGGCTTGAAGGCTATAGTAAATTTAAGGAAGTTGGACATAAAATAGATACTGTAATACTTGCATGATGCAGCATATACCTATGGCATATATTGGCATAGGAACTAAATTTTGCATCTATTGTCCATGCATAGTATTTATACCAATTTTTAACAATGAAGGCACATGTATGTTTTTTCCAAGTGGAGAATGCATTTGCGTATTATTGGGAAAACATCCTGGAACTAAAATCACAGATGATGTGAAAATGTTTTTGAGGGCAACCACACAATCATCTTCATGCTAAGCAGTCCAGGGATGTAAAATAACTACCAAATGGAGAAGAATAGCTAGGAAGCTTGAGATTTATTCCCCCAAAGCCATATCACAAATACAGAAAATGGAAGTGCCAGCTGCCCTCCACTGCCAACTTAGTGCAATGTTGCATTGACATACTTGTTAAATCTTGATTTTCTGTTTAACTGAAGGAATGGCTTACTGCTCAACTTCATTATCTTGAATTTAGACCCAGGCAATAATTGCTGACAGACTGGCCCAGCTACATGTTAGCTTCGCCGGAGAGCTGGTGGAGGAATGTAGCAAAACCTAACACCAGCTTCTGCAGCCACGAAAGGTTTCTTCACTCTGAAGCCAAGCTCAGGATGCCTGGGAGATTCGAGAAGAATTGGTTCCGCATTGTAGGGACGTTCTGTGATTTCCTGGTGCAAAAGCTTGGCCTAATTTTCATCAGGAGTTTCTCTCCAAGAGGTGAGAGGAAAAAGATGTTAAATCTCATGGACTGAGGAGAGTACACCATTTTTATTTCCCTGGCAAATTAGAAAAGACACTAACATATTCTTCACGAAAATCTTATTTAGCAAGATTAAAATTTGCTGCATTTTGCCACTGCATTGTCCTCTTCTGAAGAAAGCGCGATTTATGAGCCCTCTGGATCTTCTTGTGGCATTAATAACATCTTGAGCCAGCTGTTTTATTGGGTGTACACAGAGGGTAATTAGAAACATCTGAGAATCCCATAATATGCCTAGAGCACCATGACACTGAGTTAAAAAAAAAAAAAAAACACTCCAAAGTTGTGTACTTGGTAAATGCATGAATTCCTCATTAAACAACTGCTCTTAGTGTGATACACCATTTTTCAAAGATAAGCCAAACTCTTTAGGCTGAAAATACCCTTTCATTGCAATATTCTCATGGCAGAAATCATGGCCTTATTTGGTAAAGGCCTGTGACTCTGCTGCCCATGCGGTAATTATTATTTCCCTACTGTCAAACTTCATCATATTAGAGGCCATTTTCTGCCAGAAGTATTTCTTCTTTTAACCTGGCAGTGGCTTAACTTTTAGAATTCCAATGGAGCTCATTTAGGAAATTAACTCTTAAAGACATCCTGCACCAGGGACCAGTGGTGTCCAATTTTCCTAGCAGTTGATTCTGGAAATCAACTGAGATACAGGACCTTGGGCTCCGGTTCAGCTAGTGTTTGGCATCGGATCGGCTGTACTGGTGGCTGAGTTGGAAGCATTTGAGTAATGCAGCCATAATAGCAGGGCCTTTCATCCCCAGCTTTCCTTCCTTTCAGATGGAATGATCTGGTGGTAGCTGGTGAATGAATGGGTCCTTTTCTCTTCATTCACAAATAGCAAGACCCTAAGAGAAGTCAAAGTTGAGTCAAGCTGACAGACTCTGGGACTCTGGGCAGATGAGCCTGGGTTGACATTGGAGGCACCCAGTGTCTCTATCTACCTTTGTGTGTCCTCTCTGGGTGTGCTGTTTGTCCTGTCTGGTCTGTGTGAATAGGAATGCTTATTGGTCACTGATGGAACATGTGTTTGGCTGGAGGTTATTCATGCTTTATAAAGCCATTGGAAGGAAAAGTGGATTGACCTGTGTGGGAGTGTGTGCAGACATTCCTTCCAATTCCTGCCTTCTTCATCTCCAAACCAGAGTTTCCAGGCCTGGTTAGACTGAGGAATACTTGGGGTGCTTTCAAGGTAGCGACACCCAGCTTGTACTCCAGGTGCCCTGCATTAGGATTTCTGGGCTTCTTTTGAGAATACATATTTTTGTTAACAAGGCTTAGCAATGGTCATTCCTCAAATGCTGTTCATTTTTTTTTTTTTTTTGAGTCAGGGTCTCTCACTGGCCTGGAACTCTCCTACTAGGCTAGGCTGGCTTGCCAACAAGTCTCAGCAATCTATCTGCCTCTGTCTTCTCAATACTAGTATCAAAAGCATACAGCAAAACTGCACTCAACGTTTATTTTACATGGGTCCTAGGGATCAGACTCTAGTCCTGTGCTTGCAAGGGAAGCCTTTCACTGACTGAGCGACCATCTCAGCCCCCGTGATTCTCATTTATTGAGTTCCCCAGTGCCTTATTTAGCAAGTGCCAGAAGACCCTGATTCAGACGATGTAAGGACATTTCCCTTTGTACATTTCCTGCCTCAGGTTTTATTTCTCTTAAATCTGAGATTTCCTTATATTGCCTGGTGGCCTTTTGGAACAGTCCCACCAAAATAGTTCAGACTGTGGGGGACTTGTACCTCCTTTCCACAGGCGATGCTGTGTGGTATGTCCTTTCTTGTCTCCTTATTGCTTCAGCAGGAGTTGGTGTGCTCCTGTGTCCAGTATTTTTCAGGAGATTTGAAAGTCCAACCATACCCATTAAATGCTATGGGTCATGTGTCAAATTCCCTTAAGTGTTTTGATCTTCTGAGCTCCAGGAGAATCAACTAGTTTCTGCAGTCCAGCCAACACCTCCAACAACAGAATGCCCTTTTGTCCTCAGCTTAGGAATGTGGCCCAAACCCCCAAGTGAAAGTCTAGCTCCCTGTCTAATGTTCAACAAAGGAGCACTGCCCTTAGTGAAGTATTCTGATTTGAAATATGATCCTCTTGGCTTCTTAGTCATGGGACAGATAATAGTATTTTTCTGGTAGACGCAGAAAGGGAGAGATTTACAGTACCATCCTTATGAGTTAAGTACCCTCTCCACGCACCTCAACAGTGTCCAAAGGTACACTTTGGAGATAAGACATCGTACACTTGAACAAACCCAACTAACCCAAACCTGTCACTCAGCAGTTGTGTTTCGACCACACAAATTTCTCAGTGCTGAACTTGCAGACTCAAAATGCTGAAATTTCTACTTGTGAGCGTGAAGTTTGAGAGTATACTGAGGGATGAGCATGGAGCAGTTGATTTAGCAGAAAATAGAATAAACATCAACTCAGGTGCATAGCAAAGCTGAGTGTCACCCTTCCTGTGCCCTCCTCAGCTCACAGCTCTTCCTTCACTCTCGTTTGGCAGCTTCTTCCTTCCCACGGCCTTTGTTCACTTGTCTCCAGCAGTTATGGCTGAAGCTGTGCTCATGGTGACCCTTGCTCTCCTAATCTCCATAACAATGTAGGAAGAAAACAAGTGTTTGTATATGACAGTGGTCCTTATGCTGACCAGTTCTGTACTCCCCTTCCTCCTGCCCTCAGGGAAACATTTGGCAAAAGCCAAGATCCACTTTCGCTTTCCAAACTTGAGCAACTTGTTGGGTTGTGGCTGGCAGCTAGTCAGCAGAGGCAAAGGTTAGGGTGCCTAAACATCTTACAAAATGGGACTCACCTATGGAAGAGAATTATTTTAGCCCAACACAAGTTACTCTTCTATTGCTGTGATGAAATGTCATGGCCCAGATATCTTTTTTTTTTTAAATTCATTTAATTAGGCTTTGAGTTCCAGAGGATTAGAGTCCATAATGGTGGAGCAAAGACAGGGTAACAGGAACAACTGGTAAGTCACATCTAAAACTGCAAGCAGGAGATAGAGAGAGCATAGGACACGAAAGGAAGATTTTGAAGCTTTGAATCCCACCCTTCTTAAATTCCACACCTCCTTTAACAAGGCCATACAGCCTGATCCTTCCCAACCAATTCTGTCAACTAATGACTAAGTATTCGAACATCTGAGACTATAAGGGCTATTCTCAATTCAACCAGCACAGACCCCAAAGGTCAAGAGCATCACAGCTGGGGAACCATCCTCTAGATAGTTAAAGATGGTCTGTTTTTTTTTTTTCCTTAGAAACACCCAAGACACCCCCCCCCACACACACACCACTGTGTTCATGTCAGTGAGAAACTTCCCATATTCTCAGATAATTGTCTAGGTGAAATTTCTAAGATTTTTGCCGTAAATGCAGGAATGGTAGTGGGGTTCGCAGGCTCAGCTGTCCTTGGATTTGTGCAGTCTAAGCAACCACACTAGACTCCTGAAGGCTTGATTCATGTTCAGAAACCTACATGAGACGATGGTTCCAACTCTGTTAGACAGCACCAAGGTCAAGATGGGTGGTAATGTCTCATAGGGACTTCCCCGGAAAGCTTTCTTAGTCCTTATCATGGGACTTCTTTAGAAACATCAAGAAGAAATAGTAAGGACATTGTCCGGGAGACATCGTTTTTGCGTCTCAGAAGTGAACATATGAGAGACGCCCTTTTTCAGCACTTGCTGCTGCTACTGTAGACACTGAGGCATGGAGTGCCTGTATGGTGACAAGTGGAAGGAGAGAATGTCAAGTGTGTTTATTTGAAAGAAAGCATCGTTGCATGTTCAAATAAACCTTGGGAGGGTACACATTTGTTATTTTAAACCCAAGTCTCTTCATATATTTTGCCAAGTTTGAAGGAAAAGAAGAGAAAAATTTTAAAAGGGTCAGACGCTGAAAATTTGACTCCAAACTTATTCAAAAAGAAAAACCATTCTGTGGTCCAAATCTTTGTAGTCTAGCTAGACAATGATACAGATCGTGTTCTGTGAACTAACTGTTGGGCTGACACAGCTCTAGACGGCAAGGATGAGACCTGGCCCCCACCTGCTCATAAGTCGTAGAGCTGTTCCCTTTAGGTTTTGTTATCTTGCCAGGGTCTTGGGATTTTCACAACTTTGCCTTTTGTGATTTTTCACTTTAATGGAATACCACCTCTTAATTCCACCAACAGAAAGCACTGTAAGGTATTATATATCTTCATGAGAATACCAAACTCATAATTCACAACTCTCTATATCTCTCTGTGTTGTGTGTCTGTCTTTCTCTTTCATTTTTTTAAAGAGAGGGTCTTATTCTGCAGCCAAAGCTGGCTTCAAACTCATGATTCTCTTGCCTCTGCCTCCTGAGGGATTACATATGGGACTACATATAGGTGCTATTCCATTCTTTTATCTTTTTAATGATAAACATCTGTTTTCTAAATATCTTATCCTTTGTTCACCCATTCATAAGTTGATGAATGTTTGGGCCCTTTCCCCCTTGTGGCTATTGTAGATAATAGTGCTGTGAACGGTGGTGTGTGAATGTTAAGAGTTCTTCCTTTGAATTTGGGGGTAATGTGTAACTTTAGAGCACTCCCAATCTAAAAAGCCAAAGTCTGAAATGCCCCCAAATCTGAGCCCTTTTGAGCATTGATGTGTGACTCAAAAAGACTTATTTGGAGATTTTTATCACTAGGGATTGCCTCAAACTTATAAAGACCATATTCAAAATCAACAGAAAAAAAAAGCTCTGAAGTCAACACACACTTGTTAAGCACATGGGTAAGACGTTCTCCATCTGTAGCTGAGAGCAATTGCTGATCTATAGGGAGCTCTGAGTTTATCTTCTCCAGAAATTACTAACTTGGTCTCCTTGGAGGCCATGCTGTTTCTATGGGCCCTGTAGCAATGTTCCAGCCTGTGGTTTCCCCAAATCCTTGGACAATGATTATTTCCTTTTCTCTTGCTAATTAGTGTGTGTTATCTCATGGCTTTGATTTGCATGTCTCTGATGATGGGTGAGATTGAACATCTTCTAATGTGCTCATTGGACATCTGTGAGTCTCCTTTGAAGGCGTGCCTGTTCAGGTCCTTTGCCCAGTTTTGAGTTGTTTTGATGTGGTTGATATTTTTTTTTAAGCTAGAATTTCTATTTTCCAAGCTCAGTACTTAATTATGGCATCCTGTATGGCTGATATTGATTGAGAATCTTTCAGGAGATCTGCATTCTGGTTTTGGTTTTGGCCCTCTTACTTGGACAAGACTAATTTTGTAAGTCTTAATTTCTTCATCCCTCAAGAGGAATTGAGGGAGTTGAGACACAGGCCTTCCTGGCAGTCTTCAAAGCCCATTGCCTTGCTGGTGCAAAGCCTGTTCCTAGGGAGCAACATGAAGTATGAATGGAGTAGGCTGTCTTGAGTATGTTTTATTCTGCACATACTTTCTATGATTTCCAAGTATGCACACTGCGTTCCCTTTTGTACTTTTTTACTTTTGGCTCTTCTTTCAGTGTGAATCAAAGGGTGGTTTTGTACAACTGCAGTGATATATCGTGTGGCGATGTGTCATCAGCCTGACAGGTTTGATCAGAAAAATCGAGGCCTGGAAACATTGGACAGGCTTACAAATGACTCTATATTTTTCTTACTTAGATTTTCAACTCCAAATTCTCAGAAGAGTTTGGCTCAGAACAGAATGACTCCATGGTGGCCTGAAGGAAGCACAGCTTGTTTGGAGCAGGATGAAAGGACATAGTCGGGTTGGGCCAACAGGTTGGAGAGGGCTGAGGGTTTTCTTTTCTTAGAATTGAAATGTGAATCTGCGCTCTATAGATTGTGCTAGGATCCCGTTACGAGTAACAGCACACGATGCTTGATGACTGAAAACCTGAGCCCTGGTTATCTAAATCCCCTTGCTAGGGCTGAGAATGTCAAAAGCCAATTTTAAAGTTGGGGAAAGCATTTTCATAGTAGTTGAAAGGGTAGTTTTTTCCTGATACATCTTTAAGTTCATTTATCTTCTGCCAATTCCCAGGGCTGTCTTTACTTCTCTAGATTAATGCTGTCTTGATTTTCTTTTTCTTTGTGTAGAAATAAAGAAAAGGCCAGACACATGTTTCCAGCTCTGTGCTGAAAGCCCACCCTACTCTGGGTTCCTTAAGATGCCAGTAGCTTCAGATTGCTGGGGGATAGGGTATGGAGGAGAGAGTTTGTTTCTTTGCTGCTCTAGGTGCCTCTTATAGGCTTCATGGTGTCTTCTGTGTCTTCAGCCCAGGTCACAGATCCTGTCAGGAGGCCCCCTTTGACCTCGGAAGTCTCATTGGGGTTCGCAGTCATCTGCCTAGATGATGATGATACTGATGATGGTGATGGTGGTGATGATGGTGATGATAACAATGGTGGTGGTGGTGATGATGATGTTGTTGATGATGATGACGATAACAATGGTGGTGGTGATGGTGGTGGAGGTGGTGCTGCTGCTGAGAATGATGTTAATGGTGATGACAACAAAGTATATCCCTGTGTAGCCCAGCTAGTGTTCAGTGTGCCATCTTCCTGCATGAGCTTTCTGATTTCAAGAATTCTGGATGTGTTACCAACATATTTTCCAAAAGCATTTCTATTAAATTATCTCATAAACTTCCTCATTTGATCACACTAATCTTTTTGGCTGGCCTTTATTCATACCAAAGTTACAGTTAGCTAGATCTAAAGACATATTTTTTTTAAAAAAAGAAATTGATTTGTCCATCATTGAAGAATTAAGCTCTTTTGAATAAATGATACATAAAAGGGATGAAAGGATGAGATGGGTACTATTTGTCATATTTAAATTTTATTTCTTTTTATATCCTGGGAGCACCCAGTTGTCATTCACTGAGACAAAAATGGGTCCATTTGTATGTCTTCTAGAATGGGTAGTATTGGCAGACATAGAGATACTACCTGAAGCTTTCTTAATGTACCACTCTCTGTGCTGTGCCATGCTTTAATTACCTAGCAATTAATAGCCACACAAATAAATCTGCCTTGGTATTTTAAAGGTTGTATTAAATTACACTCCAGCATATATTGTAACTTATTTAACCAGCCTCAAATTTTAGACAGCTGACTTTTCAACTTTCGTCATCATCCAGGCTTCAGTGAACAATACATAGGTATTGGCCAACTTTTCCTGCCATTGTGATCAAATACCTGCTGAAAAGAACTTTAAAAACCATTTTATTTAGGCATGCATTTTGAGGGCGTAGTCATGGCAGGGAAGCAGTGACGTCAGGATCACGAAGTGACTGGTCACATTGTGTATACAGGAAGCAGAAAAAGAAATGAGGGCTGGTGCCCAGCTGGAGCCAAGCTCATGGTATGGCATTGTCCACATCTAGGATGGGTTCTTTCCCCCTTGATTAACACAGCCTGGCTGAGCAGTTTGCAACCTGTGGGTCACAACCCCTTGGGGGCTTCACATATCAGATATCCTGCTTATCAGAGATTTACTTTATGATTCATAACAGTAGCAGCATTTCAGTTATGAAGTAGCAATGGAATTAATTTTATGGTTGGGGGTCCCTGCAACCTGAGGAACTGTGTTAAAGGATCACAGTGGTAGGGAGGTTGCTCTAGCTGATCCTTCACGGCATCCCCAGAGACTCCTGTTCATTCACTAATTCTAGATCCTGACAATTGGGCAATAAATAGTAAAATACCCTCATAATGTATCTGTGAAGGACCAAGGACAATGCATAGGAAGTGTTATTGAAGCATAGAATATGCACTCATTAACATTAGCACTGATTTGTCCAACTGTCTACTGGGGAGTTGAACTAACACATTCCCGCACACTCTCCAGTTGATCGGAGGCATTTTGAACTCTGCTGCTGGAGTGGGTTAGAATTTTAATTTACACTTTGCTTATGTATAACACTGTCCTTTTCAGGTGTTTCAACTGAGTCCGCAAGTCTCCGTATTGTTCACATTCAGGTGACGAATCTGGTGTTTCAGGTCTGTCCTGTGTATTACAGGGTGCTTGAAGCAGCCCCGGGTCTTTGCATTATGCTCGTATCCTAGGCTGGCTGCTAACTCACCATATAGTAAAGATGGTTTTGAACTCTTGATCTTTCTGCTTCCACCTATCAAGTGCTAAGAGTACAGGCAGGTGTGTGCCACCATATCCAGCTAAAAGACTTTTAGTTAAAGGTCAAATCCACTTCCCGTTTAGTTGTTTTGCCTCTTTAACCTCAGACATAAACTCCTAGTGGGACACAGCCTAAACTTCCCTGCCTGAAGTTTGATAAGTGGCACATAGATTTATGAAAGAGGAAGGGGAACCCTGGATTTCTAACAGCACTATGGAATGTCATCTGCATGCCTGATGCCCGACAGCTGAGCCCTTTGAGGTCAGGCATGGGCAGACATTCTCTAGGTGAGGATAAATAACTGTTCAACACCATGGAGTAGGCATGTTCCCAAGGCCATGTTTCATGGTCTGGGATCTCAGAATCCAGGGCTGTGTTCTCCTCCACCTACCATGGTGTTTCATGTTTCCCTGTCTGTGCTGACGTTGGTGTATAGCCCTGGTTGGAAACCCTGGCACTGGGCTCCCATCAATGCTGTCAGATGTGATAGATGATGTTTGAGAGGTTTTCATATCTGAAGCGCTCAAAGGCATCTATCTTCCTGAGGGTCTCGCTGCTCTGGGGAGAGATTGGAAGTACACCTCATGTGCACAAGAGGTGTCAGGGGGATTCTGTCCCAGGTGATGAAAGGCAAGTATATTTTCCTAAATTATTGCCCAATTAAGGTGAAGAGCCATTGGATAGTCAGGAGAAGCTCGGTTGACCTTACTCAAGAAAGAATAGATATGTAAAACAGAATATGCCTCAGTTACTATGTAAGCCTCAGTTTGACCTAAGAGCAATTAGGCAATGTCACATAAACTTGATTCAGACCAAAGTGTAAAACTCTCAAGGCAATTCTCAGGGAGTCATGATTCTAAATGCAAACCCTCAACTAGAGGTAGCATTCTCAAGCCCTTCAGGCATGCAGGATCTCATTTCCAGCCACAGAAGGAGGCTTACAACTCACGGCAGCCACTGTGGGCCTGGACAGGAAGGACACTAAGTTATAGGCTATTTCTGGGTTAGCCCAGAAGAAGATGGGACTCCGTAGGTGTTCTCTGGAAAGCCAGATAGATTACCTTCTCTCCAGCTGCTCCTGGAGGAGTTCCCAAGTCATCATTGAATAGAAATGGAGAGAGAGCACATCTGATTCATGGACATTGTGGTCACCCAAACACTCCCGTTTGTCAGATGTAAAATCTCTTTCCAGTGATTCACATGTATTACACAGACTACTTGGACTTCCTGGAATTTAAAGCAGAGACTAGGGTTTCTTGACAGTAACTTCTAAACAATACAAATAATGAGTCCTTCCCTCCCCAGCTCCCCACTAATGCTGATCTACAACAATGGGTTAGAGAGCTAAGTAGCTCTGATGGCAGAAACTACTTCCTTTCAAAATGGTAAGAAGATAGGGTGGGCCTCTTATTTTCCAATAAAAAGCTGGAAGACACATTCTTAGTTCAACACGATGTATGATGAAACAGGAAACGTGTTATCTCCAAGAGCTCAGCTATGGTGAAATGAAATGTCAGTTGTCTCATGGCCAGACAGAGTGCAATGAGATGGGAATGTAGGGGCTTAATGTCCCTAAGCTTGCTTCTGAAAGAGGACAAAGCACTGGGCGGGCAAGTCGTGGCTGTGGGCATGACAGCTGCGTGTACTTGTCTCTTCTTGGCCCTGCCTAAGTCCAGCTTGTAATGTCAGAGATAAGGATTCTGCTTGCTACTGTGTCTCATACTTCCTGAATGTTCTGTCACAAATAATAAGAACTGTGTGTCCTTTGGGCTGAGCTAGTGAATGGCATCGGCCCTTTTGAACTTTGAATGTTTGCTGGGTTGTCAAGGCTTGGCTGGCCAGCTATTTTGCTAGCCATAGAGTTTGAGTGAACAGAAAGCTGCCAGACATCTCCTAATGCTTTAGGGAACATCACTGGTTCCAATGCCAGGGAGAAGTTTCCATCATCTTTGCCTCTGTTTCTTTCCTTTTCTTTTTTTTTTAAGGATTTATTTTGTTTAATTATGTATCTCTGTGCATGTATGTGCACATGAGCACAGTACCTGCCTAAACCAGAAGAGGGCATCAGATCTCCTTGAGCTGAAGTTATAGGTGGTTGTCAGCGGCCCAATGTGGGTGCTGGGAACTGAACTGGTATTCTCTGGAAGAATAAGTGTTCCTAAGCACTGAGCTATCTTTCCAGCCTCTATTCTGTTTCTTATTTATTGTACTTGGTCATTTAATTTTTGAGATAAAGCTTTTTATATAATAAAAAGCTGGGAGATGGCTTAGGCAGTAAAATGCATGTTGTGCATGTACAAGAACCTGAATTATATCTCCAATACCAACTGAAAGGCTGTCTGTGACGATGGGCTTCTGTAATCTCAGTGCTGGGGACTCAGGAGGCTGTTGGGTGCTTGGGGTTCCTGGAAAGTTTAACTGAATTATCCAACTCTCTAGTTTCAATAGAAATCAAGGTAGAAAGCAATTAAGAAAATACCCAAGGTTGACCTCTGGCCTTCTCATGTGCACACATGAATAAACAGGTTCTCTCTCTTTCTCTCTCCTCCTCCTTCTTTTTCCTCTCTCTCTCTCTCTCTCTCTCTCTCTCTCTCTCTCTCACTTTCTCTCTCAACTCTGGTAAATGTGCTTCTTTTTTAATAGCCCCTGCTGACCTATAGAAGCCACTAACCTACCTGGAATCTCAGGTGCCAGAGCTCATTTGAGTTTCTTTGTCTTGCAGTGTGGCAACCTATAGTAGTATCAGAAAAGGGATCTCCTCAAAATAAGCTCCTGTCTGCGGTAGGAGAGGGAGAGTAAAGACACTGTATGTGCCTCTTCATGGATTCATTAAGCATCCTCCCAGTTGCTTCTCTTCATCCTGAGGAATAAGTATCACTTCCACTGATTGCTTAGAAAACTGAGGCGTGTCACAAAAAGCACTCAACCCAGAGAGAGAATCCAACCAGAAAAAAAAAAAAAAAAAACAAAAAACAAAAAACAAAAAACAAAAAAAACCTGTTGTGGATACTTTCCATTTTTGTAGCCTCCAAGAGCAAATTTATTAGGGTCTTGAGGAGGATTACCCTTTTAATTGTTGGGAGAAGAATAGAAGAACTTGAGCTTAGCGGAATCCAAGTGCCTTGGAACGACTTCGAGTGGGCCATTCATGTGGTTAGGGCAATGCTGTGTCCAAGGGAATATTTTGATTGATTGTGTCAGCATTCTTGGGTGGCCCTCCAAAGAGCTTGAAGGCTTGTGTAAATTTTGTTTTCTCTAGAAGCTTCTAAGCTTTTACAAATGAGGCATCTCATCCTCTCTGTTTTGTTCCCATAATAGTGATCAGTATAATAAAGGGGACCGCATAGGGATTAAGTATATGTTGGCTGATTTGTTGTAGAAGTGGACTTTTTCAGCTCCGTTGAGACTGAGTAGATATTGTAGATGAGAATGCTGGCAGCTAGGTGTTTGGCTGTTATGCTTAGTAGCCATGATTTCTGCCTCATTATTATTTATTGATCATTGTGGTGTTCAACTCAAGGATACATCCTGGATTTTGTTTCATGGACCAGTTTTATCAGAGGCTGCCCAGTAACATAGGTTGAGTGTCCATTCAGGCCCAACAAGAGCTGAAAAAGGTTAGTCATTTTATTGAGAGGAGAGTGTAGCACCAACCTCGTAACTGCTACTTCTCCAGATGTTTCCAGAAATCCAGTGCCATCTCTATGGAGTCAGGTGCCTTCCATCTTTTTTTGGCCTTCCCTGAGTCATTGGTACAATATGCACTTTTGGAGATAGCATGGTGGACTTAGAATCTCAACTCCACTATGTGTTAATGGTGTACTTTGAGAAGAGTATTAAATATCTCACAGTTACAGTTCTCTCCCATAACTTGGGGTAAAAAATGTCTTTCACAGGTCTGCAGAAGTAGAGGAGGTCATAAATATAGTGGCTGGAAAAGAGTGGGAATATGAATTTTTGAACCCCTCTCTTACAAAGAGGTCAAAAAGCCAGCCTACTTCCTCTAACTCAGCTAACTGTGCTCTCCTCACATGCTGTGAATAAATATAAAACATTATCTTATTGTTAAAAACTAAGCATTGATTGTGGCAGCAAAGCATTTAATAGTTATGTGTTGCTTCCATCATTTTTATGCCCTAGGTCTATTGAGTGCAAGCAGTCAATGCATTTTATTAACGAAGAAAGGAGAAACCTTCAAGAGATTTATGTTGAGCATATTAAATAACCTTCATTTTAGACTAAACAGTCACATGATAGTTTTTATTGACAATTGGTCTAAGGAATTGTGAATCATTTGGTTATGACTAATAACTCCCTGGGTTATTCTAAACAGCCTTCATTCAGATTTTTATTCATCTCCGTGGTAGCCTTTGAATTACTTCTTTCAGGTGAACATGGGTGACTTGGTGAGAGTGAGCATGCTTGCTGGCATTCCTTGATAACTTCATACAGGCCTGAGAAATACATGTCCCAGAACCCAATTGGTAGACTCACCATTTGCAATAGAGTGAAAGCCATTTATAAATAACTCCTGCCTTATAAATAATAAAAGAACATTTGGTGAAAATATTGTCCTGTTTCCTTTTTGTGAGTGGGTTTGTTTAATAAATTTATATTTGTTCATAAATGAAACCATGAAATTGTATGTCAATAAATGGGCATAAAGATGGTGATCAAACACTACCTCAAAAATAATAATCAGTTTTTAATGATTATTGTCATTGTTTACTTGAGGAAATCTGTGGATTTTGTGACCATCTATCTAATAATTACTTGAAAAATTCTATCTTTCTCTGTTTTTTTCCATTTTCCATGGGGGTTTGGATTCTGAAAGACAGGATTTTCCATTTTAATTCTAAGAACTCTGAACAATTTTATGCTAATGGTGAAAGAAGGAATTTTGTCCTTGCCCTTCACTCAAGTTTAAGCTGGCCTAATGCAGACCGTGGTGATAACACACACACACTTGACACTTGTGAATCTAACAGTTAGATTCACCGTCTTTCGTCTGCTTGCTGTTGATTGACTGGTCTGCTGGCAGCTGGAAGATGAATCATAAACCACTCCTGATGATTCTGAATAAGCTCTGGGTTTCTCCATATCACAGCCATTCTCCTCCCAATGGTAAGAGAAGCTTTGTATTAAAGAAGGGGATTAATCCTTTAATTTCATTACCATTTCCTTTACTCATGTTTTTTTGTTTTTTGTCTTTTAGTTTTAGTTTTTGTTTTTAATGGGAATGAACAATGTCAGCCGTTAATTGAATGTTGTATGAAGGGTTCAGAAAAGATATGCCACCCACCATCAGGATCTACTGTCATTTGGCCCATGGCTAATAGGAAGGGTTGAGTGAGTGTTCCCCTAGATCTAAGGAATAAGAAGCTTCAGGAGACTGTACATTGGATATAACTGGGTCAGTTATGCGAAAAGGATGCAAAGACTACAGATGCTCCTAAGGTAATCTGGGTGTGATCCTCAGTGTGTAAACACAGATCTGAGACTTGGGATGAAGACTGCAGGAAGAATTGTTACACACAGGGAAAACCACCAGAAGCCACCTCAGACGCCACAGGGATGCTGACTGAAACTGCCGCTCCACTTACGGCATTGCCACTCTTCTTATTTTGGTCTCGGTTGCAATAAAAATAAGAATTTATGCTGTCAACGGCACTCTTCCTTGGTCCTCGTGTAAACCTCAAGAGCGTTTACCTCTTAGAGCCTCCAAGCCTCCATGACAGGGCTGCAAAGTTGATGCCACTGGGATGCTTTTCAAACCGTTGACATTTCTTTGGTCCCCCTACTCTGATGTTCCATGAGATGTCCCCTGTGAGCTACTTGGTGCTGATGAACTGGTAGGCATCCTGAGCTTTGCGTACAATTTCGAGTTAGTTCTTTTTGTGCAGACTGGTGAGTATACTTGGAGGCACACGCACGAAAGCCTTCACTGAGCAGAAGTCCCTTCTTAATGGAGGGTCATGGAATGTGGGAGGTGGGGAAAAACTGGGAGTGGGAAATTCTTTTAGAAAATAGTCAGTAAGCTTGCAAGTACATTGGCATAGACCAGTGGTTCTTGACCTTCCTAATGCTGCGACCCTTTAATACAGTTCCTTATGTTGTGGTGCTCCCCCAACCATAAAATTATTTTTGTTGCTACTTCATAGCTCTAATTTTGCTTCTGTTATGAATCATAATGCAAATGTCTGATATGTGACCTCCCAAGGGGGTCACAAACCCACAGATTGAAAAATCACTGCCATAGACTCTTGACCAAGAGTGCAGGAATCCTAAGACGTTCGGATTCATGGTCTGGCATTTGTGGAACAGCTCGAAATGGGGAGAACTGGCTGGGAGGTAATTGTGAGAAAGACAACACTGGATAAGGATTACACAGTTCTATGAACTGAATCTTTCATTCTCACCACAGACCTCCCAAAACACAAGCTCTGATCCCAAATCTATTGAGAAGATAGAATTTGTTTCTCTCTTTTAGATGACAGCCATAGAAAACTTGTATAGGTAAATGAGTTGATTGGGTGTATATGCCACAAAGTCTAAGCTGGGACTAGTGTGAAGAGATTCTATTGGAGAGGCATAAGAAAAAAGGTAGGAAGTCTTCCCGAGAGGCTGTTGAGGCCACAGAGGACTGGACAGCACATTCGAACAAATGCATTAGAGAGCGGTGGGGAAGGACTAAAGATAAGACAGAAAAAAAGAGAAGCAGTATATCTTGGTTATGTTTGACGTCTGGCTATGAGACAAGGAAGAACCCTGAGGGTTATCAAAAGGAGTATTCTTTAAAATGTGATATAAAACTTTAATGCCGAGTAGGAAGTCATGTTTCTCAAGCCTATCATTATACCAACCAAAACCTAAATTCCAAAGCACCCGTTGAGACAGCTCTAGGACACTCAACTCAACCATTGATACAGACCTAAGGCTAGGACTGGCTTTTGGAACAGGAATATTCTAACCTACTAGACTTTAAAATTGTACAGTAAGAGGAAAATCTCCATAATAAAGGTGGTTTTATTATAGTTGGAAATGTTGGTTATTAATATTTTTTAGCAGTCAGGATATCCTTCCTATTGAAGGTAATGGACCAGAAAATAGGAGTCACGTGAGAGGTATGTTTAAGAATATTAGCCCCATGCAGGGAAGTGTTAAGGTGTGAAATTGAACCAGTGAAAAAGCTTTGGCTCAGATGGGTTTCAATCCCCAGCACCATGTAAAGCAAGTTACCTGTAAATTGCAGCACTTAGAAGGTGGAGTCAGGAGAATCAGAATCAGTGCAGGCTATGAACTAAGGTCGAAGACCTTGGATGCTTTGGATCCTGTCTCAAGAAAAAAAGAAAAGGACCAAGTTGACTTTCTAAGTTTTGTGCCTTGATGCTATTGAGTGTTTGTAGATGAAAATGTGTGGCCTGGCCCTCCTTTCCTGCTTTCTCATTTCCTAATTCAGTTTAAGAATTACCCCTCTAACAACAGCTGGACTCTAAAAGTAGGCAGGAGTATGAATTTTGATTTTTTTTCTTATTATTTGGGTCACATCTTCTATAATTCAACTTAAATAAAATCATGAGGTATAAATTTTAACTTCAAGTTAAAACCAACTTAGTAAGGTTTTTTTTTTCGAGTTTGTATAAATTAGGATAATGATTCTGATTTTTTAAAAGATTTCATTTTGTATCAGTAGGAAAACCATTATATGCATATTTTAATCCTAAAAGCATCCTTATAGAGTTTCTATAACTTTAGCATTTAGCCATAAAAGAGGAGAAAGAAACAGAGGTAATATTGGGGGAGGTTTCTGGAATTTTCCCTCATACACCCAAGTAGTTTCTCTGATGATTTTTTTGTTTATTTGGGAATGTTGCCAAAGGATTTGGAAAATTTTCTAGTCCTGATTAATGATAGTAGTTTTAATTGACTTCCCTTCCGTGTTTCTGATTGTTATCCTGTGCAAAATCTTGACGTCTGGTGATTGTTTCATGGTGGTGCCTGAGTATTACGGTCTACAGCAAGACGTCAGAGCTCAGCTCAATCTAGTCTGGGATGCATTGCCGGGGAGTTAATTAGAAACACACTTTCCCGCCAATATTGAGGATTAGAAGAGATCATCTTCAGGAAGTCAGTCTTGATGCAGATTGACTTGATTTAGTGGAATTCTCCAGGTTCTGGAAAGATCTGTGAAGCCCTGAACTTGACCATATCAAGCTTTTAAAGCTGAATGGAAGGAGACATCTTGGCTCATTTTATCAGCTAGTCACAAATCACATGGCCTTTTGATATTTTGCATTTGACTCTGGACGGTTCTATCGCGTGATTTTAAGCAGTGGACAGTAGAGGATTTAAAACTACCTCCATATAGCCAGCTTCCCGAACTAACCAAAGCCCACCACTCCATTTGAGAAATAAACAGACTTATGCGTAGGGCATCACTCCTGGCTAGCAGCCTCTTTTTTTCCCCTCTTAAACCAAGAGCCACTTCTTTTTGTTACTGACCTAAAATTGCAACACTGAATTGGATGTTAAATAAACTGGCCAAAAGTTTGATCCAAAAAGAGAAGGTTTTATGAAAAATAAGGGGAATGATTGGGAAATTGTAGTAAACTTGAACCACTAATATAAGTTAGCTGCTGATTTAGGGCTCTAAAAGGCAATATGAAAGCCTTTCTAAATAACAACATCTGCATTTTGCCACTTACAAGGTTTTCCAATTAAAAAGGGCATGTATACCAAAACACTCATTTATCCACTTATTAGCTACCATGTACAATGCATTTTGCTACATCTAGGGATGAACCCCAGCAAGTACATTGTCCCAGAGACTATCTCCTATGCTCTTGGAGTTAGGATCATTTGGAGGAGATTGACATATACTCAGACAGTTAGCCTGTCATCTCTGTAAATGGCAGATGAGTCTGTGATGCCCCAGGAGTATGTGGCAGGGATGAGGACTGCCAACTTTGACCTGATATCACCAGAAAAAGCCTTGTTGGGGATGCTGATGTAGAAGGTTAGGTTGATGAGGAAGAAGAAAGAGCATGTCTAAAACCATATGTGTGTGGTTGGTGAGAAGAGACGAGGTATTGAGTGTGACTAAAATGAAATAGAACATGGTGGGAGCAGCAGGGGACAAAATGGCGCACTAGGATGGGCTATTCTGCCATGAGGCAGGGAACTGCTCTTCTGCTAGTGGTTGTAGAGAATATGAAATAAACAAGGAATGGGTGTGTTCAGGAGTGTTTCATACAGACGCCTTTATCTCAGGAGTGATCCAATTAAGAACCATTTGGGATCTCCTTCAAGGCCACGAGTTGACTATGTCTACAGATCCTTTTTTAGCCTTTTGGGCATTTTTATCAATCTTTGTGTTTCGTTACCAAGGGAATGGGTGCTGGGGAAGGGCAGAAGGATGCTAAGTTTTAACTGAGTCTAGTATCACCTGAGAAGACCATCTAAATGAGAGCTTACTTATCTACATCTCATTGGCCAGTAGGGGGACTGTTTAAATAGTGTTAATTGATAAAGGACACTCTAGCACATGATGGGTGGATTTTGGTTCTGGACTGTGTAAGAGTAGAGAAGATTAGTTGAACAGTAGCATGCATTCATTCATCTTTGTTCTTGATCATGGATATTGCTGCCTAAACTTCCCTGCACAGGATTTAACCTGGAATTGTAAGCCAAAGAAACCCTTACTGACTCAAAGGGAGCAACAGAAAGGAAACTAGGACAACAATCAGGATTTAATGTTCTTTCAATCTGACACACTGTGGAAATGCCACCTGTGATGTAGGCCTGAAAATTGTTAGTGTTTTATACTTATGAACAACTCTTCTTTTTATCTGTGACATGAATTTCTCCAGTGAAGGCCTGCCATGTTTGTTTATTTAAGTTTTACTCTTTTATGTATGTGGGTGTTTGTATGTCTGTGCACCGTTTGCATACAGCACCCTCAGAGGCTAGAAGAGGGAGTTGGATCCCCTGGAACTGGAGTTACAGGTAGATGTGAGCTGCCACATTGGTGCTGGGAATTGAACTTGGGTCCTCTGGAAGAGCAGCCAGTGCTTTTAACCTCTGAGCCATCCCTCCAGCTCTAAAAATTTTTATTACTAATTGAAGTAGTAACCAATATCTAAATGATGATGATGGTGATGATGATGATGATGATGATGATGATGATGAGCCTTCTCAGCTGGTTTTTCAGTTCATTTTGATTCTGAGAAGTGTAGACAGCCCCCAGCCAGACCTTTGTCTGTACATTATAATCAAAGCTGTGTAAAGACAGAGCAAAGGAGGAAAATGCCTCCAGTGTGGCAGACAGGGAAGTGGGGGTCTGGGAAAGTAACTGGCCATGCAGGGTGGGAAGAGGGAGCCGCAGACAGCCATGCAGACTTTTGTTTATAGTAGTAGTTCCCAAACATTGTCCACTCAGAATTTATTCCTCTTGGCTTCCAGAGTGAATTTTATAGACCCCATTTCATTTTACGACCCAGTGTGTTTCTCCTTTCATGTCCCTTGGGGAATGTTGCTCTGCTCTTGTGTTCCTCTGAGTCGGTCTTGGTGATTTTTTAATCCTGCATTTCTTTTCTCTGATCTCCCATTTTTTACTTCACCTGGAGTTGCCAAGTTTTCCCTTTTCTACTCTGTTATGTCTCCATCTGTCCTTGGAAGCTTTCTAGCCAATGTAACTGCTTATCTTTAAAACATGAGAAAGGAAGTTTTATTTAATAACCAATATCACGATGTTTAGATGACAGTTCTCAGCAAAAAATAGTTATAATCCATATTTATATACAGGATAAAGCCCTCAGATGGAATATGCTAAATAAATCAGACAAGAAAGATAAAAAATTAATGTTTGCATGAAATAGATGACATCTCTAGTGCTTGGAGGTTTTTAAGGATTGAAACAATAGAACGCAGAGAAAAGAGCATAAAAAGCAAAATTTGTGCTCAAATAAACTGAAATGAACAGGAAATAGATTGACAAAGGCATTTTCATCAATAGAACAAATAAAACATTAAAGATCTACTATCCATGCAAAGCATTATGAAAGTAATCTCAGAAGAGCAAAGATGTCAAGTGGGCTGAGTGTGGTGTGGCCCACCTAAGGATTACATCTGTCCAGTGCTTAGGAAGCAGAGGCAGGAGGGTGGAGAGTTCAAAGCCAGTCCTGGCTATGTGGTGAGACATGTCTCTGCATTTTTCATTCTTTAAGCTAAATGTGAATATACTGCTGTTGATGCTGTTGGCATGTCCTTTGTATAAGTTTCACCTACCGATTTTGCCCACAGTTTCATAGCCCTACACTAGAGTGGTTGATGGGACTGCAGGCTCTGTGTTGCATGGCTCACCTGGCTGTAGGTTCTGTACATTCTTTCCCTGCCAGTATGCGGCCTTGGTTTCCCCATTTCCTGTATTTTCCCTGCAGCTCCCATAATAGCCACAAAGTCAATGATAGTGGCTAATCTTGGCAACGTGTATGGTATCCTGAGTTTTACATACTTTGAATATGAATTAATGCATTCAAGCCATGTAACAACTATATGAACTACATGTGATGATTATTGTTCTACAGGTGAATACGTGGGACAGACAAGTGTTAAACAACATGCTTAATTGATAAAATCAGGGATTCAACCTTTTCGAAAAGGTCTGGTTCAAGGCTCTTCATATCTTTGCTCTGTGTCCTCCCCAGTGATGAGGCTGTTACATAGGACTAACAGAATAATGTGTTTGTTTGTTCACTGTGTCTCCTAGCTTGTCACCCAGAGTGTATTAAGCAACCAACAAACATTACTTGAGTACATGCGGTTATAATTACTGAGGATAAAATTATATTTTTGAGAATGCTCCCTAAAACCCCCTCTGTAGTGGTTAAAAGCAACATGCAGGTATACCAAAGAAATAATAGAGGAACAGTTCTATAGTCTGTATTGTCTGCTTGAAATATTATGTAACTACTAAAACATGGATCCTTAAGAATATGAAAAACAATGAATGGTATGAATGGTGTGTATGTAGTTACGCAGATACACCGTGTGCATTTTAGCCATCACCTGGACATCTCTCTAGGTGTTACTAGATTATGATTTATGGATGCTATGGTGAAAATCATCCAAACAAATTATGTCTTAGCTTATATTCATCTCCTCTACACCGCCTAAAAGTTATTCTGAGCTCTCTAATGGTGTTCCTCATCTACTACTGTATGCTGGTGAGCTATGGTCACACATGGCATCCACATATCTTCTGGTTAGACTGCTCCCGGGCCACTGTTTCCCCAAAGAGGTCTCTCCCCGGAACACTGAGTGTGTGTCATAGCCAGGTCTCTTACACTTCATGAAGTGCTGGGGGTGAGTACTTGGAAACTGCTGTTCATTTCTTTCTTCAGCTCTATCTGGCTCTTTGACTTTGGGCCCCCAGAGCAGCCCTGCTTCTTAGAGGACCTCAGAGTGGCAGAAGGCATGAGAGCTTTGTCTATTTTTGTCTGCTGACCTTGCCAAGTGTTAGAGCAGTGTTTGACTAATGGTAGACAGACAATAAACAGTCATTAAATGAAAAAACCTTGTGGAGCTTCTAGCCTTTCCCTTTCACTTTACCAGAACTCAAGGGGCCAGCAAGGGACCGATAATCCACAAAGGTGCCTTCTGTAGCTATGAGGATGCTCTCTGTCTACTCTCCAGCAAATGGTTCTTTTCCTGTGACATGGCTCTTGATTCTTACTCCTGTGCTTCTGTGGCATCTAGACACTTTATGGGCTCAGTTGGAAAAACATTTGTTTTTCCTAGTGTGTGCAGGTACCTTAGTGCATTTTCTGGTGCTGTAAGTGAATACCATAGCCAGGGTAGTTTAAAAAGAAAAGAGATTTGTTTAGCTCTTCGTTTTGGAAGGCTAAGAGCATGACATTGCTTCCGATTGGCTTCTGGCGAGGGCTTGCTTTTTAGTGGGGGACCTGCTGTGGTCCCGAGGCAGCAAGGAGCGTTCCATGGTAAAGCGAAGCAAGCTTGCTAACTCTTCTTCTTTTTACAAAGCTGCTGTAATAGTCCTGAGTCCCACACCCTCCTGACCTCATCTAATCTCAGTTGTCTCCCATTGTGCGACAGACTTTTCCTGGGGAGACGACACGTCCACATGCATGCACACACGTACCCATGCACCTACTCATCCCCAAAAGGGACCCCATCCCAGACAGACCAAGGTAGTGATTGTACCAAAGTCCAACTTGTTGAAGCGATGAGTTTTTAATTGGGGTTTTTGACAGGAGTATTAGGGACTGCTTACAGGAGCAGGGGCGACTCGGGTAAAGCAGCTGCGTCACTGAAAACCCCAACCTCGGTGTCAACTCGTAGAAGCTGCATCCTTGACCCTCTGCGTGGTTTACAGATGGCCCCAGAATCCCCTTCACGCAGCTCCACTGGTTAGAGCTGCCTCCGTAGTAACTATCAGCTCCTTCTAGGAAGGTGTGAAAAGGATTTTGAGAACTTTTCAAGTTCCCATGTACCCAGTGACATTTTGTTTACCACCCTACACTGTGAGAGCCTCTCCCTTCTCTCTGGAGGGAGTGTTTCACTCTGTAGAAACAGGCCAACATCTCTCAAGAACTCATCTCTAAACACCCCTCACATCACTTGGGAGATTAAGTTTCAGTATGAGTTTTGGAAAGAGCAAACCTCAGGATAGCCACTGGTGAAAAAAGGAAATATTAAAAGAGGTATAGATTCATGCAAGATGCATTTTTTTCACCTAGTATACCTACGGACTCTTTATGAGAATATTAATCAGTTTTTGCTCAGTTCCTGTGTGCTATGGAGTATGGAAGAAAGTGGCCACTTTCCTACACATCTAAGTGACAATGGAGGGACAACATGATCAACATGACAACATGATCAAAGGGGAAGGGAAGTTGATAAATGCTGCAGAAATGATATTAGACACCCCGTCCACCATTGCAGGGACCTCCGGGGTTCTTTATTCTTTAACATCCTCATCTCTTCTCTGATGAATGTTTTTGTTTTCTAAGTCCACCCCGAATTTAACATCCACAGGAATTTGCCTCCGATGTCAAAGGCTTTTACTGAAATGCTGTGCCATTACATTACATATGTTTGTTGAGGTTTCTGACACTGAAAATGCTTAAAAATTCTAAATCTAGGTTCATCACAATTCCTTTCTGAGTCTGGAGAATAAATAAATCTCAAGTAGATATTAAGAATGGGCTTGGTGGGAGCATGAACTTTGTGTTTGGAAAGATCTGCAAACAAAGTTTGCAAATCACAGTGGCAAGCAAACTTTAAAAGGATTGAAGCTTCTTTTTAATATTATTACTGTATGTAGCCTTGGCTTATGTGGTTTTACTGGGTTTCTGAGAAAGCCTTTTGCAAAGATATTACAGAAGATGCCAGGCCACACTGACCGAAGAGGCAACACATCATCCATTTAGATAGCTGCAGTGATGCCTGCACAGATGAGGACCAAGATCGCCTTTATGAAATCTGTCTCACTCATTATGGGGCAGATCATCACTTTTCTGGCTTGACGTGTCCATGTCTTTTCCCGAGTGAAACTTGGGCTCCAATCAGCGTCCATCACTTAACAGATGAGATCCAGCCCCTTGCACATGGGTGGCAGTTAGGATATACAGTGTCTCTGTGTCATGTTTTAGAATTTAAGCCCTGTCAGTCCCATTTGATGCAATGGAGAGATTTGCATCTTGCCTCATTTACTGATCTGTTTGTAGTTTTCAGAACCAGAATTTTGAGAATGAAGAACAATCTGACATCACATCACCCAGCCATCTCATTTTGCAGATGGAGACATGATAATCCTCAAGGCGAGATTGTTTGCCTTGGTCATTAAGGATCGTTGACAAAGGATGTCCCTAGCTCAGGGTGTCTGATTTTTTGGGTGTTTACCATCGTGTACAGTTTGCCAGGATGACTACAGACGGGGATAAAGGAGACTTGAGGCTGGGAAATGGTAGGCGCGGCTACTGTGGCAGCATCTGCAATGAGGAATGCTAAGTGGAATTTGGTGCTAGGATCCGTCTACCAAGTCCCTTGGGGCATGCAAAACTATAAACCTAGATGAAGTGAGGTAGCTCACAGTGGTGGCAAGGTTGATGATAAATGAAGAGGAAATTATAAACAAAGCTGAGAAATGATGAATGGTCCCATCCCTAAATGGAAACTTTGCTGTGTATGATAACACTTCTATCTCCTGGGTATAAACAGAGTACAGCATAGAAGCCTCTGCTAATGCCCGCCAGCATTAAAAACATGAGGTATTTGTGGAATTCTTGTTTGTAGTCATTGATATTTTGTTCTTGGTAAAGTCTGTATTTACCTTAACATGGTGCAGTGTCATCTCTGTCTGGGTAACTGTGATTGGTGGAGAGGGAAGGAAATTGACCATCTGAGGTTATAAAGCAGATAAATCTAAATGTGCCATGTTTGAGCCGATAAACTACGCCAATAATGTAAATCCATCTCTAAAGCCGTATTGCTTGTCTGGCTCTCTACCATGTTTAATGAGGGTGCTATGGGTGGGGGTGCTGTGGACGGGGTGCTGTTACTGATCCCTCCTTCCCATCATTTGGTAGGTATGAGAGCATGCCTCAAGCCTCCAGCATGATGGTACTCTGCCTAAAGTTTTAAACCAACTGATTTGTGGTTTAATATTTGTGAAGTCCCTTAGTCCCTGTATAATGCAAACTACTTAAAAAAAAATCTCTAAACAATAAAATCATGCCTCCATTTTCAAATCTGGTGTCTAATAAACACTTGTGCCCTTTACAAAAAGAAGTTGCATTTGACGCATCTTTAGCTGCCACCGAAGTGTCCGCCTTTGTCCCAGTCTCTGTGGAATTGTCTTGTCCCTTTGTCGTGTCCTGTAGAATATATTAACACCGTATTTCACATGAAGAAAATGTCCCTTTGCCTTTAGAATGATGATATGTATGTTCAATGAGCTTTAAATGTCTAAAAATTTAACTTGACTCTGCAGCCTAAGTATTCATTTAAACTTATAAGAAAAGGAGCTGGGAGAAGGCACACTTAGTAAAGTGCTTGTCACGTAAGCACGAGGGCTTAACAGTGATCCCCAAACCTTGTAAACAGTAGGGTGGGGGACATGCCTTTGTAGCCCAGCACCAAAGAGGTGGAGATGGTCTCTTCCTTGTGTCTCACCAGCCAGCCAAATTAGCCTACTTGGAAAGTGAGTTCCAAGCCAGTAGAGTGATATGTATGTATGTATGTATGTATGCATGTATGTATGTATGTGTGTATGTATGTATGTGTGTATGTATATAAAGAGTGTGGTGCCTAAAGAATAGTAACACCTGAGGATGTCTTCTGGCCTCTATACAACTGTGGGACTGCACACACCCATGTGAGAGTACACACACACACACACACACACACACACACACACACACACAAATAAATAAATAAACAAGATTCAGAGACTCAAGGTCAAATCCACAGGGAATGTACATGAAGTACAAGATCTCCCAGTCTCCCCAGCTTACTTAACCTTATTCCATGCTTTTCCTTGGTTTCATCTCCTATGGTTTTCTTTTTCCTGGTGCTGTTTTAATTTATAATTTACTCTCCTTCTGCTTATACAGTCTGCTTTACATCCGTGTGGATAGAAATGGAAACAGCCCTCGCCTCTCTCTCCAGCACATTTTGTCTTGCTTTTCCTTGTGTCCTGCTTCCTTTGAGGTTCTGGGCTTTCCTAAGCTCTTCTACCGCAAGACCCTAGCTCATGTAATTGCTCTGTAAACACTCTGTGAGGGACTTTTCATAATAATGGATTCTTTTCCTTTTAACATTCTGCTTCCTTTCAGCTTCTTTGTCAGGCCGGGCCAGATCACCCTGGCCACTACGCTCTTTAGACATAGTTTCCTGGTCAGTCAAAGTTGCCAGATAATCAATAGCTCCCACTAGACAATTTTCAAGCAAAACTGTGACTCTCTGTGTTTCAGCAGGAGAAGTCAGTGATACACGCCTGTCCCCGGTCACGTAGAGGAGGCGGCCTCCTCAGTTTCTGTGTTCTGAGTTCAAATGAAGGCAACATCTTGGCGTCCCTTTGCCTCTCAGGTCTATTACTTCTTCTTGGGACAATGAAACATACTAACTTAAAAGGAAGACACATCTTGGTTCATAGGTTCTGTAGTTAGCCCCAAAAGAAATAAGAAAGGAGAGAGAGAGAAAAGGAGAGAGAGAGGATGTGTGTGTGTGTGTGTGTGTGTGTGTGTGTGTGTGTGTGTTTATAGTGTTGGGAAGATAACTTAGGACTTTGTCAATGCTACCCACGTAGCATTCTACCATGGAGCTACAGCCCTAAGCCTGGTTGTCAGTCATTATGTAACATATTTATTATCTAAAATCTTTACACATAACTACAGTATCAGTTCCACTTTCTGACTGGAAAAGGAGGAGAATCCAGGTGATAAAACTTCTGCTCTCTGAAAATGTTACTGCATTTTGGGTATCAAAAAAAGATACCGAGAAACAAGCTGAGGTCCTCTAAGGAAACATTGTTCTGCTAATTAGAGATGAGGGGCAAAATTGAAGTAGGTGAAGTAGCTGTTCACCTCAATGCCAGGTGTGTACATGTTCTGTGTATTGGAAGGTGGAGGCCTCCTTCATATGGAGAGTTTTCTCTGTCTCACCTTCCGCACCAGAAAAAAACAGTCTGTCTGCTGGCTCAGAGAGTCCGGGGCAGGCTGAGTTTACAGAATTGGCTGCAGGAGGGTCCAGACCATTGCGAGAGTGCCTTTTAGGAATGAGCAGCTTAAGTGAGATAACTGGAAAGGAGGAGGTAGTCTGTTTTTGTGGCTCAGAGTTTTAGAGCATGTCTCCTTTTCATTTGAACCCAGACCCCTAGTGTTTGTTATTTAAATGGGATTCCAATTTGCAATGTAGAATGTGAAAATTCTGTCCTCCCAAGTTTCTGAATACCACGAGTTGTTTTACAGAGCACAGTGAATGATGGAATGCATCTGAGACACTTGATATGTTTAAAACCTCTGACCGGTTCTTCCAGGCAGTATCCTTTGGCTCATTTTGCCCTTTTATAGTAGCATCATGAGATACTTCGAGACGCTGTCACAAAATTACACTTTCTGGAATAACAGAATGATGGTCCACATGCCTCTTGTTATTGCAAAAGTCCTCTGGTGACTGTATGATGCAATATGGTGAATTATGGCGGCAGCCAGCAAAATATCACTCCGACAAGGTTATAGCATTTCTCAAAGCAACATTCTGTGTTATACCTTCTGGTTAGATTTTCCACAATATATGGGCTGTAACCAGAGTTACAACCGGCATACCACACGCTTCTCAAGCCAACCAGAAGGATAACTCATTCCTTTTCCTCTTCGTGTTCTGAGGAGGCTTTATAGAACACTGGTGTGGTACGAACGTTGAAACAGAAAAACTATTCATACCTAAATCCCACAGTCTGTACACTGGCTTTAAGTTTATTTTTTTAGTATATAAAAGAAAATGTAGATATAAAAATGATTGCCTGCTGCAGACACCTCAATCTGAAGTTACTGAGATGAGGCAAGGGGCTTTCTATGGTGTCCTTGGGATTTTAGAAAGTCCTAGAACAAGAGAATAGATACGTTGTTCCTTATTCATAATAGTTATGAGTAGTGACCTTTTGGTGGTTTAAACAAGCCAGGCAGAAGCTGTTTCTCCAGTGACTGGGGACACAAGTTATTGGGGCTCGTGGATGACTGTTTTATTCTCTTAGGCTAGTACACTTCACAGGACAGGTTGTAGGGAAAACATTTCTGGAGTGAAAGGTGCATAGACTTAGAGGAACTAAGTCCATGTTGAGTTTCAGAGTCTATTATTACATTACTGGAACTATCTAGTAAAAGCCAACTGGTTAGTTTTTTAAAAGATGGTTATTTCAATTAATTTATGCCAGTATAGATTATAGGTAGTTTTCACTTTACATCTTTTAACAATATCTGTCTGTCTGTCTGTCTGTCTATCTATGAAGGATCTCACTATGTAGCCTTGGATGGGCTAGAACATGCTATGTAGGCCAGGCTGTCCTTGAGCGAAGAGATCCACCTGCCTTTGCCTCCACTAAGTGCTGGGATTAAATGTGAACAACCACCACAGCCTGCCTTTAATTTGCAGCATAAGGGGAAAAAAAAATCAAGCTGCACAGCTTTTAAATATTTTTGCCAAAACATCAAAGAAGAGGGTATGAATAAGTAGAACAACAAAAACTAAACTAACGTGTGTTTGTTTGTTTTACTAGTCTATAATTGGAAATGTTGGAAACATGAATAATTTAAATGTTTGATTGAATGATTGAATGATTGAAGCCAATCAAGACTAGTGTGAACGTGTGTCATTTCTCTCCCACTGTGTAACTTAAGACAGAGAATCTCTTTTCTTTCCTCTAAGCCAGTGGTTCCCAGTCTGTGGGCCATGACCTCTTTGGGGGTTTGAATAACCCTTACACAGGGGTTGCCTAAGGACCTCCTCCATATCAGATATTTTCATTAGGATCCACAGTAGCAAAAGTACAGTTATGCAGTAGCAACAAAAATAATTTTATGGTTGGGGGTCACCACAACATGAGGATCTATATTAAAGAGCCACAGCATCAGAAAGGTTGAGAGTCACTGCTCTAAAGTGTCACACCTCTTTTAGAAGAGCTGTTTGGAAGCAGATTCAAAGTAGTAAACTATTTGACATGTACACCATGCAGTTCTCCTTCTCAGAGTACAACCGTTACCTCCTTGCTGTCCAGCCCATCTTTTGATTATCCACTTCGTTAAACATTCTGTGGTTTTATTGTTTTGGGTTTAGGCGGTAACAGACCTACCTTGGTGTCTGTGCTCTAACTAAAAGATGTATAGTGCCCATTCATCAGCAGAACTTGAAAGGAATGATGGGATTGGCCACTGGCGGGGATGTCCACCTGCTCTTATGGAAGTGATTGATGGACAGAGATAGCAATGAAGCTTACATTTGATGTAGTTATTGAAGGTACTGTGGTCAATAAAATTCCTGCAAGTTGGAAGTAAAGAGTGCCCGGGGTCCAGTGATGAATTATTTGCAGGACATTTGCATCATATATTAGTATATTTAAATCTGGGACTGCCTGTCTTCACTGTTAACCAGTGTTCATTGAGCTCATCCACTGAGCAAAATTATGGCTTTGACATTAAAGTTAGAACTGAACTGGGATATACAGAGTTATTAATTTTGCTGGAGTCATTACATCTTCCTTTTACCTGGGACTTCTCTGAGTAGATGGGGTACCAGGGGTTCTCTAGACCCCAGCTGGTAGGGGTGTTTGACTCGATCTGAAACATAGGGTTAGACCACAGTTTCTGGGTTTGTGACCTGGTAGTGTTTTCCAGCTCTCTCTTTCCTTCTCCACCTTCTGTGTTTCTTACACGTTCTGCTGATGCTCCCTGCAGCATTGCGTTACTTCATATTGCCTTCAGTGCTCTGTGCCGTCCCCCTGAGCCCTGTTTTCAGCTTGCTCCTCAGTTGTTGTGACAGTTTCCAAACTGGCCCTCCCAGCATTGTTGCTTTTCTATTCAACTAATCCAGAATGCCATCTGCAAAGCAACCTTCCTGATGCATGCTGGCAACCTTGCTAATCCTCTTCTTCAAGCCTCAGGATAACTTGTCCATTACAGTGTACAATCCAAACCCCATATCACATCTTTCATAACCTCCTGGTCTGACGTAAGCCTTCACGTTCCAGCTTACTGCCTGATCCCTTCCCTTCCTCTAAAAGCCTGGGTTTTAGCAGATACATTGGCTCACTCCCAGGTGAGCTACCTTTTCCTTTACATAGCTGATCTCCCTAGAGTGTGCAGTCTACGCTCTCAATTTTGCCCCATCCTAAAGACTTCGCCCCAGCTCTGTGTTTTTTCAATTATTTCTGGAGTTCCAAAGCATTTTATTCATCTCTGACAGTCATTGCTCCTTTGTAGTTTTAGTTCTTCTGCATCGTTTAATGTCACGGGTTAGCTGTAAAATTCTTGAAGAGTAACAACTAGCCCTTCTTTACAGTCTAAGAACGGCACTTAGCGAAATTGCAGGCACAGAACCGTTTGCATTTATATGTTATGTTTTCTTTGTGCTTATGTTTTATCTTTTTTTTTTTTTGGTATGTTTTCAGACCTTAAGCATTTCTGCCAAATTCTGAGCTATGTGTGAGGGATAGAAGTAAAGAGCTGAATCTCTGGGCCCACAGAAAGTTAGTGGTGGGAGCTCTACGCTGAAGTAGCCAGTCATATAGTCAGGGATGTTACCTGAAGGGGCAGTGAGTATGTGTCTGAGAAAACAGGAGAGGCAACACGAAATGCTTCTTAGAGACTCAAGGGTCGGATGGAATTTAAAAGACAAGCAGAAAGTCTTTCTGTTGAAGAAAGGGGAATGAAAAGGTACCCCAGGAAGGCAGAGGACTCAATACTCCCCGCCTGTCAGTTCTGAATGAAGATCAGTGGGCTGCACTGTGAGAGACGAGGTGAGCTCAGAAGTGATGAGGTTGCAGAGGGAATGGGGCTCCGAATGACTGAAAGAGAGGAAGTCTAGAATGGATGTTGAGTAACTTAGGAGAGGGAGAGACAACCACATTTTGCTGAAGACCACTCTGGAGCTATTAGAAGGGAGATGCTCACAGCTGTAGATGTTTTGAGGTTTTTGCATGTGTGTGGGGGGGGGAGGGTGGAGGGAGTGGATGTCTACACAGAGATCTACAGTTGTAGACAGTTTGAAGTTCAGCAAAAAGCTTAAACAGGAATCCCAAGTTTGGGGACATGAGAAATCATAGCAAAGCGAAGCTGGCCACGGAGAGTTTAGAACCAGACCATAGTACGTAGCAAGGTTTGAAGGACAACCAGAGGAAGGCCTGCAATAGGAGAAGGAGGCAGTAGTCAGTTAGATGAGCCAGTTGTCATAGTAACCAAGGGAGCCTGGACTCTCTGCCTTTCAGAATTAGTGACACAGAGACCATTAGGGGGACTGGGTTCTGTGAAGGAATAGGAAGGTGTGTCCTATCCCACAGTATCTTATAGTTAGGAAGTGAGGAAAAATTCTGGCAAGTGTAGTCATGGAAGCTAGAAAGAAAGAGTTGAGGGGCTTTTCTTGTTCATGAAGAAAGAAATATGATTTTTAAAGGCTGTGAAGATGCATTCACTAGCAATGAGGAAGGTCAGACAAAGCTGAATTTATGCAGTTAAAAGCTGAAAATTCTTCACTCAGCGCATCGTCTTATCTTTTGATATTTTAAAAAAGATTTATTTATTTTATTAGGTATACAATGTTCTGTCTGCATGTACACCTGAATGCCAGAAGAGGGCACCAAATTTCATTGTAGATGGTTGTGAGCCACCATGTAGTTGCTGGGAACTGAACTCATGACCTCTGGAAGAACAAGCAGTGCTCTTAATCTCTGAGCCATCTCTCTAGCCCCTTTTGATATTTCAAAGTGAACAAACTTCAGACTAATGACCACTCAGATTTCAGGGTTTGTTTGGTTTTTATCAATAATATGAGAAATTCATTTAAACATGTTCAAGCTATGTGAGATTTTTTTTCTTAAATAGCACATAGCTCAGTGTCTTCTACAGAATAAAGAAAACATTTCAGTAACAAGTATTTTCATAACTCTCATTTGTTCTTTGATGTGTTCTATGAGCAAATATTTAAAACCCACTCTATGCAAGGTATGTTTTAGGTACTGAGGACACGAAGGTGACCAAGGCATAAACACATTTTCTCTCCATGGAGTTTCTAATCTATGGTACAGTTAGCTAATCATCAGTAAATAGGGAATGAAGCAATTTCAGTCACAAGAGATGTTTAAAGTGGTACTGTGATACACAATAATCCGAGTTTTTACTTCATATATATATGCATGTGTATATATAACAATTAGCCATCACGTAACATAATGTATACTATGTAAATAGCATTATATAACAATAGCAATAGATATAAGTAGTTTTCTTATATTCTTACTTGTTTTCTATATGTGTTTGAATGTGAGTATGTTTGTGTGCCAGGGTGCTTGTGTGAGGGTCAGAGAACATTCCGGATGAATCACTTCTCTCCTACCATGTGGGTCCTGGGGATCAAACTCAGCACATCAGACTTGGCAGCAAGCACTCTATCACTCAGCTCTCTTGTTAGACTTGTACCTACTTCATTCTTTCCCTATGAACTTTTCTTTCAGTTGTGTGTGGGGGGCAGAATCTGTTTGATAGTGGGAACTCTCCAGCCATATATTGACTCCCAGTATGTCTGTAATAGGATGTGTAGTTGGGTGTGGTAGGTGGTGCCCATTGATTGCTACTTAACCTTTGAGAAACTAACCAACTTTCCACTTTGTCTTCTTTTCCTTTTCAGTAATTTGCCATCTTCCATGTATGAATGGTGGACAGTGCAGTTCAAGGGACAAATGTCAGTGTCCTCCAAATTTCACAGGAAAGCTTTGCCAGATCCCTGTCCTTGGTGCCAGTATGCCTAAACTCTATCAGCACTCCCAGCAGCCAGGCAAGGCACTGGGGACTCATGTCATCCATTCCACACATACCTTGCCTCTAACCATGAGCACCCAGCAAGGAGTCAAAGGTAAGTTCTGCATCCTCATTTTGCTCATTACCCCATCTTCTGTTACCAGCTCAGAGGCACAGTGAAGTCTCTACAGATAGCCAGGCAGGACTGGGGTCGAAACAGAAGAGTGTGTGTGGATCTGTGACCTGATAAATGACAGCAGAGATGGGATGTGGGCCCACCTGTGTGGCTGCAAGAATGTCTAGGCCACAGTAAACTGGCATCTGGAAAATAGGATAGCCAGAAGAAGTGCCTGCTTCTCTGGGACTCTTAGCACCACAGAGTGATGGATGTGCAAGGTCAAAAACAGAAAAAGGAACAAGGTCAGGGTCAGACCCTGACAGAGGCAATAAACTATCCCCAATAATGAAATTTGTAGCTGACAGATACTTGACCTGAATCCTCTACGATCACTGGACTTCACCGGGCTTCAGTCTGTGCATCTGTAGAGAAGGCAAAGTAGGTCACTTGGAGCTCAAAAGTTCTGTGACTAATTCATTCTTTCAAGCTGGCATCCGTAGAAATATACGACTTTAAAAGGGGTCAGAGAAGTGTTACTGGCTCTTACTCTTTAAACCCTGAATGTGTCAGAGATAAACTTTTTGTCTGAAATTTTCTTTGAAAGGGGCAGAAAGGCAGTTTTGTTACACATGTAAAAGAACACACATTAATGTGTCATCAGAAGAAGTTCAATTGTATATGTATAGACATACATATATGTGAGATACCCTAAACAAACAGATAAAAGAAACATGCTTTGTGAAACTGAATCTCTACTTTTAATGGAAAAAATTAAGTCCTAAATTTTCATAATAGAAATTTCTATACAAGAAACTTTATGAAATATAAAAAAGTAACTGATCTCTGCAAACTTATTATATTGATAATTTGTACTCACCTATGGTGAAAGCATCATGAATTCATAATTTTGTGATCCTAGTTAAAATAGTATTCTTGTTTTTGGATGCATCACTTTGAGATACTTTAATGTATAAATATTGCAGTTCTACTTAAAATTTTTGTTATATAATCATTTGTGTGTGTGTGGTTGTGCTTGTGTGTGTGCCATGTGCACATATGGGGGGGTGTCAGAGGACAAATTATGAAGTCAGTTCTCTTCTTCTGCCATATGTGTCCTGAGGATCAAACTCAAGACATCAGACTTGGTGGCAGAAACCTTTACCAGCCCACAGTTTGATTTTTTTTTAAGTGCATGAATTTGTCATTTTGAATTCAAAATTCTCAAGAATTTTGATGTCTATGTCACAAAAGATACTTTGTATATGTTATCCTATGTAGAGTCTATATTGGTAGGTGTGTTTGTACAAAATACATTTCATGTCTTAAAAATCCTGACTTAATGATTCATGATTAACAAGTTGTCCTCCTGATTTTGTAGTGAAGTTTCCCCCCAACATAGTCAATATCCATGTGAAGCATCCTCCTGAGGCTTCCGTGCAGATACACCAGGTTTCCAGAATTGATAGCCCAGTGGGCCAGAAGATGAAAGAAGCACAGCCAGGCCAGTCCCAAGTCCCTTACCAAGGGATGCCAGTCCAGAAGACCCAGACAGCACATTCCCCGTACCCCCACCAGCAGCTCATTCCACACGTGTATCCCGTGGCTGCTAAGACACAACTTGGCCGATGCTTCCAGGAAACCATTGGGTCACAGGTGAGCAGTGTGGCCCAGGCCATCTTGTAAATGTTTTATAGATGGGACATCATCCTCTCAAGAAGACGAAGCTGGTACAAACAGATTTCTATAGAATCTGGCAAGCTGTGGTGAATTCACAAATGAAATTTTATTGAAACACAGCTCTACTTATTCATTTACTCTTCATCTATGCCAATCTTATGATGCCAGAACTGAGTAGATCCAACGAGGCCCCGTGGTTTACAACACCTGTTTGTTTTGTTTCCCTTTACAGAAAAAAGTTTAGCTGACATGTGATGTATAGAATAATTTTAAGTAGTGAACTTCTTGAAGTATTGCTGGAATTCTCTGGTCACCTGTTTATACTTTTTTTTTTTTTTGGTTGTAATTATCTGCGTGCAAAACACACCAGGCATGAGATGTGGTGTAGGAGATATACAAAGATGTTTGAAAATCCTTGTATAGTACTTTGATAATTTAGATATTTAGATAATATAGTTGTATTTTGAATCTCCTATGTAATAATAATTAATATCTTTTTTGTTTTCTTATAATTTGAAATTAAGATGGCAACGAATAAATTATTTAATGTGAATTTTAAATGTCATTGGACTTACCATAACTTTCGCTTATATATAAAGTGAGCGAAAGATCATTTCCTTTCACATTCCTCCATTGAACCTATGTAGTGAAAGTGACCTAATTTTTAAAAATGAGTTTGAATTAAAATATAATCATTATTTTCTTTCTTCCCATTCCTTCATTCAGTCCTCAGCATGCTCTCTTTCAAAATCATGGGTCTCTGGTTTCTGTTCCCCAACCACTTGGTACTGCTGCTTTGGGATATATAATAATGATGTACTTTGTCCTGTGATCCTCTGTCTGCCTTCTTGGTTATGGTTTAAATACGCTACAAATAGAGTAAATAATGTGTGGGGAGCTAAGAAGGAAAAAGAGAAATGCTTTAGGGCTATAGAACCAATTGTTATTGCTTAAGAAACCTTCAAACCCTCTTTATATACTAAGTGATTCTAGGTTTATCACTGCCCTTCTGGAAGAAATCAGTGTTAACATATAGATCTGAAAGGAGTTGCAGCTTGCAGAATGGAAAGGCGTCATATAGAAATGAAGGACCATGTTTAGAGCCAGGGGCCAGCATTTTGTGGTAGAGAACCAGCTTCCTCATCTGCAAATGGGAGGCAAGAACATAGTGATTCTGAGTTATGTCACGATTCAACAGGACAGTTAATGTGAGACACATTTTTTTTTTCCAGTACAGGGTTTCTCTGTGTAGCCTTGGCTGTCCTGGACTCGATTTGTAGACCAGGCTGGCCACAAACTCACAGCGATCTGCCTGCATCTGCCTCACTGGGTGCTGGGATTACAGGTGTGTGCCACTGCACCTGGCTTGTGAGCCACATTTTGTAAATTTCACAAAACTGTGTAAATATTAGCTCAGAGGTTACTGATAGAGTCAAACTTTTAAAAGCAGCCAGAATTCTTGGTTCCTTATGTTTATGTCATGTAGCTCCTTGAACACCGGGGGGAGACCCTCAGTCTTGCAGATGTATCAGTTATCTGCCCGTGGATACCTGGAGTACCTACTTTGGGGCTAATCCTGATTGTCCTTCATTCCGTTGAAAGATGCATAAGATATTGGCATAGCATTATTCCAGGTGTGGTTTTTGAGGGATCCGGCATAATTAATGGACAGATTAAAGTTTGAGTAGATTATTGGGAGTTGGTAGAACTATGGAAGGTGGTTCCCAGTTTGGTGCAGAAGGGTACATTTACACCACGAGGTGGCCTCTTACCACGGGCCCAGAAACGTGGGCCCAGCCTACCATATACTGCAGCCTCTACAGCCATGGGCCAATGCATCTCTCCTCTCAGATGTTTTCTTGGGCACCTTGTCACAGTGACAAAAGAGCTGACTCAAACAGGGCATTCGAGATAACTTTTCCTTCCACTGAAGTATTAGCAAATGCTTGGGAGAGAAGAAACATCATCCATTTAGTAAAAGGCATGGATGGATAGGGACAGTGTGCCTAAAGACAAACTTTATACACACCATAGTTTTGCCCCAGATGAAGCTTGGAAACAGAAGGTGAATTTGGTGCCATTTGCATTGTTTAGTCATTCCAGCTTAGGTTGGTCATGGAGAAAGGAAAAAGCAGATCCTTTTAAAACTGTGTGCCCAGTACCTTTCTCCCCAGTTTCCAAGTTGGAACAGAGATGATAAAAAAAAGACTTTTAAAACAAAACATAACAAACTTGTTATTCTCCTATAATATTGGACAGATGATGTTAACTAGAAAAGATGAAAACAAATTACTTATAAGCCTAAACTGGACTATTCAACTGAAGTGAACTGAGTGATTGATAGAGTTGCCTAAATAATTCAAGCCCAGTGGAATACCCTTGCCTTATCTGGATCCTGTTCTGACTTTCGGCTGAATGGTCCAGACAGTGATCTCAATTCTTAATTCATTTTGCATGTGTAGTCACCGACACATAGCTTCAAAATAAGACCTATTTCATCAGACATTCCTAGCATGAATTTGTCTTTCTGCTTATGAGAAATACTGTTGGAAGGTAGAAATTGCCTAATTAACTACTGCAGTTCAGACAAACCATAGAATCATTGGAAACTAATCAATAAGTATATAGATGTGTCCTACCAAGATGTTGGAAGCAGACACAGACAGGTGTTAGTGGATCTTAAATGGGGTCATGGAGAAAAACCAACTCTACATCACTTTCACCTTGCTCATTGGGTTTGTTCAGTAGTTGAAGCTATTGAGACTTAGCATACATGAGTATGTATGCCATGAGAGGTCATACATATGCAAAATGAGCTTGACAGAAATAGTCCATATTTCTGTGGCACATTTTAATATTTAGGCCATGAACTCAATGTGAACTGTAGATGTAATTAAGCCAATGAAAGTTTCCTAGAGTAAAATTTTAGATTTATCTAAATGGTTGAGAAAAATGAGCAATTGATTATGAAGCCAAATTTACAGAGCAAAGGGTGGGGGGGGGGATGGGACAATTCAACAGATGGGAAAGAAGATTTTAAGAGATAAATGAGGAAAAAGAATCTGGATAGGTCTGAGAAGCAAAGGGCTTGGGATTCTTGACAGCCTTTGGTGCATGTATTTTTAAAGATCTTAAAATTGAGGCACAATGAAATATAAATGACTGATAATAAGGTCAACAAGTCTTGAAGCCCCCTTATCCGGAACCAAATTCAGCATTGATAAGGACAACACTACTACATGGGATGTTCTTGTTCTTCCAGAAATGTCCAACCTGAACCTAGTAAACTTCACAGCTAAACTCCAGAATATGAGGAACACTGAGGACGAAGGGGAAAGCTAAAATTATCACACAGGGACAGAAAAAGATAGATCCAGAATGTAGGGCAACATTGCCTTTTCCATAATCATGCCATAAGAACAAAAGTAGGATTTTTTTTTTTTTTTAGAAAGAGACACAATAGACAGAAAGAGAATGGAGGTTAAATTAATTTTCTTTTAAATTTTCTAAGTGTGTGTAGTGGTAGGAGCAGGACACACATGTACCACATGTGTGGAGGACAGAGGAAAGTTTGGAGGGGTGAGTTCTCTCTTTCTCAGGGATTGAACCCAAAGTGTCAGTCAGGCTGGGTTGGAAGTGCCTTTACCCAGTGTGCCATGTTGCTGGACCTTAATTGGGATTAAAAAAAACAAAAGCCAGATATAAAATGTTTCAGAAACAAATGGAAAAATTGAGCTGGTATTAAATGTTACTTTGGATGATGATAGGTTTATGCAGGAAAATGTCCTTATTCTTGTGAGTTGAGTGATAACCGTTTTAAGAGTGATGTATCATCGTGTCTGTAATTTTCTCCTATAATTTTTCTATGCACAGATGTGGAGAGATGTCAGCAGCTGCTGACTCCAAGAACTTAGCATATAGATTATCATCACATCAGTCTTTGAGTAGCCTAACATGTTCGAAATTTTTTTATGAGGAGAAAAGGGGAACTAACTAAATTTTCCTAGACTTATAAATAAAATACTGTATTTTAACCTGAACTTGAAAAATACAACTTTAATGCATTGAATAAAATTTTAGAAAAGGATGTTTGTGAGCTTTATCTTTTGATTGGGTATGAGGATCCTAGGCATACGAAGTTGACCTTGTATCAAGTGTCAACAAAAGGAGAGTTGAAGATGAAGTAGCACAGGGGTTGGAGTGGCAAGATTTGGGTAGAGAATGTTGTGAAGAAAATGAGTGTGGTGTGCTGAACTGTTCTGAGCTTCTTTACTTCAGCGAGGCCAGTGCTTGTTGCCATTCAGTAGCTGACTCATGGGAGAAGGGACTGAAAGGAAGTAGCTAACTGGACCTTTAAGGATGAGTACAACCTTGATTGGTGTTAGGAATGAATTATTTTTGATGATGGGTCAGAGCATGGGGGTTTATCAGTAGAATGCAAGGGGGTTAATGGAGACAGTTCAGTCATCAGTGAATAGATCTCCTTGTAGTATATTCATGTCCGTGGAGGACATTTCTTTGAATATCGTCATAAAGAGAAGACAGAGGAAAAAAAAATAACACCAGCACTAGAAATTTCTGTAGTGATTTTTCACCTTTGTGGAGAGTTTCAATACAGAGAAGAAAACTTACTCCTTTTTTTAAAAAAACTTTTGTAGAAAGTATTATTTAATTTTTCATGGTCTAAAATACTTTCTTATGTTAGGATCAGCAAACATCACAAGAATCGTTTAAAGATCAGAGAGAGGACACAGGTAGCTTTGAGGGTAGACTTCCTGAAGTAATTGGCAAATCGTAGTTTTAGCCAGCTTAAGCTTCTGTGTTACTTGGGGTAAATTGCTGCACTCCATATGTATTTAAAAACATTTGCGAGTTTGTTCACTCTGTGACTGAGTTTGAGTTACTGCTCCAGGGGTTACAATTACCAATCCCTTGCAGGGAAACTCGTTTTCCACGAGCTTGAAGCGTGAACATTTCCATCCCCTAGTTTTCATCTCCAAGGAGAGGCCCAGTTTCAGAAAGTCCCTGTCAGATAGATCATGGGGCTGTTAGTTACACTTTGCACCCCTTTCATTGTGTAGGGTGACTTTTGTTTCCAATGGGTTCTCTTAATAGTGACCTAAATTCAGATCTGACATGGCATCTGCAATTGTGATTGTTCCAAATGGCTTTTACTGACCGCCCAGTTGTTGAAAACAAGCCTTTTACAGTGACCCAGTGGTGCCAGATAGTTTGAAAAGGCCCTGATTGTGAAGTGTTTAGAATCACAACAATAGAGTTCAGGGTCCAGCTTCCATGCTGGCCTTGTTATTGCCAGGTTACACAATCATGCGATCATGGTCTCTTTGTTGAATGCGGTAACACGGCCTGTAATTAGACACAGGCGTTACAGAGAAGGCAAAGCAAAATGTCTCAAGACCTTCACATTGCAAATGCTGAAAAGGCAGAAAATTCCACATATAAACACCCAGATTAACTATGAAGTGCAGAAATACTGGAAAACCTGAAGTAGATATAAATAGGACATTTTTATAGCACTCTAAGATAGATAAAGAGGATAAAATACCACACGAACCTACTTTCATAGATTGCAGCCATGGAGAGTTAAAGAAATTAACACAGTGGATCTTATAGAAACTTTCATAAAGATAAAAAAAAATCATAAGCCGCAAATTTGACAATAAAGGTGTCTAGCATACATTCTACTTAAGAAAAGCGTTTCGCTGGAGATTTAAAAAGAAAGCGAGGAGAACAGTACATGATGTGAAGCACCTAAGTCATTGGGAAAAAAACCTGTTTCCATTTAGTATCCTTATAAATAATATGTCTCGAGGCAGAATTGAGTGTAGTGACACCAGAACTGTTTAGTCGTCTCTTAGGGGTGCCAGACACCATTGCAGTGATTCTCACTGGGCAGGAAGAATGGAAACAGAAAGAACCACTGGAGAAAACCATTAATTGGAGATAGGTCTGTCTTGTGCAACATGGTCAAAGTCAAAAAGCTTAGCGTTGAAATACACATGTACACTTGTGGCATGGTAGAAGGGGAATAGGACCACTCTACTTTTGTTTAAAATAAAAATAAACACCATTGAGAAATTAATGGGAAAGCTTGAACTGGAAACGGAAAGGATCCTAGTTGCTTGGCTCAAAGTACTATTTAGAGAGTGTGTGAAGAAAAACTTCTTAGCGTTATTTGCATAGAGTCTGTATTCATTGCCTTTCTCACTGCTACAGCAGGATACTTCATTCCCTTCCCCCCCCCCGCAAAAAAAAAAAAAGTCCTAAAGTGGAGGTTTATTTTGGTTCATGGTTAACTTTAAGGGAATACAGTCCGCAATGTTGGGGAGTCACAGTGGCTAAAACTGGCCTATCCTGGCCACCACAAGCTTGTGGCATGGCTTCCTCACATCTCTGAGAATGCTTGAGCAGAGAGCACATCAGCTCAAGCCCAGGCTGAGATGGAACCCCGCCCCATCTGTTCTAGTGGTCTAGCCTGCTAGCTGTGCCCCAAGGCCAAAAGATTCTATGAGCTCTTCAGATAGCCCCATCAGCTGGTGACCAGGTATCCAAGAAAGCAAGACACTGAGGGACATTTTGCATTTGGACACTAACAGAGGCCAATGGGGCACAGAGGAAGTAGATGTGAGGCCTGCTAAACCCAAGTCAAGGAAAAAGAAGGAAGGAGGGAAGAAGAAAGGGTGGTCGAAAGCAGGGATGTGGGCCACATCCTTTCAAACTAGTCTCTCGGTAATGGGAAAATAATTTATTACTCAGTTAACAGAGCTGGGACGCTAAGTTCTGCTTAGAAAGTTGCTCCTTAATTTCTGTATGTTATAGACTGGCTCTATAAATTGATGGGGTGAGCCTAGAGGTAAAACTGAAATTCTAGCTTTGTCCCAACAGCCCGCTGGGATTATCTTAACACTTCTCCATTGGTTATTTCCCTAAACGGAGCCCAGAAACTACCAAAACAGATTAGATGTCTGGGGAATAGCTGTGGGGCTGGTGAGATGGATCAGTGGGTAAGGGTACTTGGGGTTAAGCCTGATGTCCTGATGGACTCACGTGATGGATGGAAAGAACTGACTTCCACAGCTTGTCCTCTGACCCCCACATGCACACTATGACACATACAGATACCAATCCCCCCAGACACATAAATAAATACAATAAAAACTTCTTTTTTTCTCTTTTTCCCCAACTAAATTTGTTTTTTAAATTTTTATTAGTTACAGTTTGTTAACTTTGTATCCCTGCTGTATCCCACTCCCTCTTTCCCTCCCAATCCCACCCTCATCTCCTCCCTGCCCCTTTCCAAGTCCACTGATAAGGGAGAACCTCCTCCCCTTACATCTGATACTGGTTTATCAGGTGTCTTCAGGATGGCTACAAAGTCCTCCTCTGTGGCCTAGCAAGGCTGCTTCTCCTGTGGGGGGGGGGAAGGTGTCAAAGAGCCCACCATTGAGTTCATGTCAGAAACAGTCCTTGTTCCCCTTGTTAGGGTACCCTTGGATACTGAGCTACCAAGGGCCACATCTGAGCAGGGCCTCTAGGTTGCATCCATACACGGTCCTTGTTTGGAGAAACAGTCTCATAAAAGACCCCTGTGCCCAGATATATTTGGTCCTTGTGGAACTCCTGTCCTCTCCAGGTTGTATTAACTGCCCCCCCCCCCTTTTTGATTCCCTGCACTTTGCTGGAGGTTTGGTTATGACTCTTAATATCTGCTTTGATACACTGCTAGGTAGAGTCTTTCAGAGGCTCTTTGTGGTAGGCTCCTGTCCTGTTACTTGTTTGCTCCTACATCCAATGTCCATCCCATTTGTCTTTCTAAGTGAGGATTGATCATTGTACCTTGGGTCCTCTTTCTTGTTTATCTTCTTTAGGTGGATACATTTCAGTATATTCATCCTATCTTATAGGTCTATATAAGTGAGTATATACCATGTGTGTCTTTCTGCTTTTGGGATACCTCACTCAGGATGATTGTTTCTAGGTCCCACCATTTGCCTGCAAATTTCATGATTTCTTCGTTTTTAATTGCTGAGTAGTATTCCATTGTGTAAAAGTACCAGTTTCTGTATCCATTCCTCAACTGAGGGACATCTGGGTTGTTTCCAGGTTCTGGCTATTACTAATAAAGCTACTACAAACATGGCTGAGCAAATGTTCTTGTTCTTAAAGAATAAATGCCTATAAAACCTTGAGCTTTTAGTTATACAGTGCTCTTATGTGGCGATAACAGCATTAGGTGCCTGGCTCAGCAGAAGGTAAAAGTGTACGTGTGGCCTTGCTTCTCCTTGCTGCTGACGGAGACCCTTTGTCTTTAGGGCTAGCCTTGCTCTTCAGGTATGAGATGGATCAGAGCAATGGCCTTCATCTGTCCAGAGATTTGGGGAGGCAGAGCTGAATTTCCCAGTTATCTGCCTTTCTTCATGAACAGAGCTCATGGTTGCATCGGGGTATGCTGATCAAATTTATTAAGTTTGGCCTTCTTCTGGTGGAATAAGTCATCAACACCAGCCACTTCCATGCCATCTGGGTTTTGCTTCAATGTCCCTCTCATGTGCTCCCCTCTCATAATCCAAGAAACACTTCATGGAGTGTTAGCGAGTCTCATGTCTCTCGTGTCTCTGACACGGCCACTCTCTGTACCCATCCCTGCCAGATATTACCTGGGTTAGTAGCAGAAGGTTTTGCTGAAGGTGTTTTGCACATCTCAGTGATAGGTTCTGGAGCTCCTAAGTGTTTGCTGGTCAGCTTCCAGCAATGTCTGCCAGACAGCTTGTGAGGGGGCCTCTGGCCTGGAGCAGAGAAAGATCAGCAAAACACAGGGCTAGGATCCAAAGGAGGTGGGGGAACACCACATGTGAGAGAGAAGATACCTTCGTGTCACTGGGTTTCTGCCAGCTGAGGGGAGAGTTGCTAGTTTTACCTGGATGAGGAATGTGGGACTCAGATACTGGGAGAGCCAAATATAGACTCTCAGAATTGGGGTAGCATACTTCACAGCATGGGTGGGACCCAGACCTGGCACTTCCTGTAGCTTAGTATCCAGTCTCCACCTAGGCTAATTATCTGTAGGTGCCCCAAACGCCTGTTAACCTTAAGTCTTCATGCTCCCTGACCTGTCCCTACAGAAGCAAAATCTGTGCCACATCACTGGTTTTCCCTGACTCTTTTCTCAGATGTTTTTCCATTTTGTTGGCTGTGAAAATACTTTTGCCATGACATGGAATATCTTCAAGCGTCCATGTTCTACCTTTGAGGCACACCAAAACCATAAATCTACTAATTATTAGACTCCTGGATTTCACACAGGAACAGGCATTGAAAATAATTAGGAACCAGAATTGGAGCTTTTGATAAGTCACTTCTGATATTGGCAAAGTTCTGAGTGTGCTTAAAGGAGTTTGAAAAGAACATAAGTTGCCTAGATGGTGTTTTAGACTCCGTACACTTCAGAAATGTTTAAAGACTTATAGCTGGTATTTCTAGGAGCTAAAGTTGCTTCTTGCCTTATTCCATTTGATGGAATTAATAATGGAATTAATTCTAAACTGAAGTAGAATCATCTGGTTTACTAAGAGAAAATATCGTGGAACCTGTTATAGAAACAACAATTTCATTACGTATTCTGAGAAATGATAAAATGTGCTCATCTCTGCCCTACACCATTGCTGATATGGTAATAGCGCTGCAGTTTTTCTTACACCTCCATTTTCTTCTTCTTTTGCCTCTTTTTATGTACAAAACTATTTGTATGCAAGCTGAATATTTGCTTTTAAAATTCTTCAAGGCTGTACATTTTCCCTGGTGATACTGCCTTTGTGTTATTTTTCTAAGGTTTATTTTAATTTTAGTTATGTTGTGTGAGATATGAGTCCAGGTACTCTCAGAGGCTAGAAGAAGGTATCATATCTATTGAAGCTGGAATTACAGGTGGTTGTGAATGCCCAGACATGGATGTTGAGATCTGAAATCAGATGCTCTGCAAGAGCCTTATGTACTCTTAACCTCTGAGCCATCTTTCCAACCCTGCTATTGTATAACTATGCTTAGAATGGCCAACTCAACTCCAGTGTCAAGGATTTACCATCACTCTGAGTGTTTTAAACATATCTTCAATTCTGAAGAGTATGCTAAGGTGTGAACAAAGGAGCTCTAAGTATTTTGAAGAAGACAGCAATGCCTCCAGCATAACCATTTGCGGAAGACTTGTTTAGAATGGGCAAGCTTTAACAGTTAAAAACAGTCTCCATATTCTGTGGCTTTGAGTCAAGTCTCGTAGTATAACATTACGTTTTTATAAAACTGATAGATGATAGAGAACATTCACGGTCATGACCGAGTTTGACCTTTGAAACAGTGTGCAAGAAAGGGAAAGTAGGTATTCTTGCCTCCCAGCTACTTATGTGAAATTCGAGGCTACTGTGTGCTGATTCATTCAGTGCAAGTCTATAGCTCTCCTTCCGTTTTAGCAAGCTTGCCACTTCTTGGGCCCCATTTCATCACGTGTTAGACTGAGAAGCCTCCTGAGTCATCTGAGTCCTAGGTTCTTCTGCTGTGACACTTTTGACATCTTTCCTCTTTTTTGCCAATATAGGCACTGTTCACACAATATATGTACGAGGCATATGGACGGAGTGATGTAGACAAACATCAGTGACAGGGAACGCCTGTCCTGTTGGCCCCTCTCAAGTGTCATTTCCTCTACAAAGTCTTCTTCGGTCTTTGCTTTATCTTCTCTGAATTCTTGTTGCATTGCAATCTACTCAGACTATTTCTAATGTAATTGTGTCCCTCTTGCTGTTAAGCTTGTGCTTCTGATGAGGGCAAGGCCATTTAGGATAACGAGTAATGGGCACTTTACATTGCTAATTGTATCTGTGCTGCTCCAGTTGGGTCAGGCTGTGCGCCAATAACGAAACATTTTGCATGGAGTGATTAACTGCAAGGAAGTAGAGGACTCTACACATCTCCTGAGGACTTCAGCTAAGGATGTTCATGTGATGTTATTGCACTTCTCCTCACAATGCTTGAACTTTGCCAGAACTGCACCATGACAATACTTGATTTCCAAAGCTGGGGGAGGGAGGTGCTTTCAAGAACATTCATCCCGTTTTTCACTACTCACTGTGCAGGTAAATGGTCCTGACTAATGATTATGTGGATTGAAGTATGTGCCCCAAATTCATATATTTAAACCTCTGATAATACTGTATTGGGAATAGAGGCTAAAAGGAGATAATTGAGGTTAAATGAAATCATAAGGGTGAGGCCATGACAGGATGGGATTAGTATCAGTAGAAGAAAGGATACCAGAATACTTGCTGGTGTTCCGTCTCTCTTTCCACAGACTCCCAAGCAAGAAATCATGTGGACACAGAGCTAAATAGCTGCTGCCTAAGACAGGAACTGACTATTCCTAGCACTTTAGTCTTGGGCTTTCAGGCTCTACAAATTAAAAAAAAATAGATGGATGTCTGTTGTTACAACCATGAGTTGGTTTGGGAAAGATGGGTCAGTTCAGTAAGTTGTTGCCATTCAAGTATGAAGGCAAGAGTTCGGTTCAGAGAGTCCATTAAAAACAACAAACAAGAAACAGAGATAGGCATAGTGGTAGGAGTTTGTAATCTCAGAGAAAAGAAGTTTCCTGAGGCTGGCTGACCAGCAAGCCTAGCTTTCTTGTTAAAGTCCAGCCACTTAGAAACCATGCCTCATAAAACAAGGTGGACAGTGCCTGAGCCACCAAACCAAGGCTGACCCCTAGCCTCTACAGACATATGACACATGCACAGCCACATTCAAATACACAAAGGCATTTAGTTTATGGTCGCTTGCATGGCAGCCGTGTATATATAAGACTGTTGAGAAGCTGAAATACGTTGGGAAAACAGTGGCCATTTATTGGGCAAAAATTGTTCCTGTCATAAGTGAGAGGGCAGTACACAATACAAACTTAGCTCCTGCTCTCAGGAATATAAATGAACCTGTTGCTTTTATTGGTGGCTTTCAGTTTTTCTACATGAGTTACAGCCAAGCCACGGGTAATTAGCAGTTTTAGGTTCTGTGTACTTGGGCGGGACACAGAAAAACTGAAAACTTAACCAAATGGGAGGCCTGCCTTACAATTTTGCATAGTTCTAGGAGGCCTGACATGGCCTTTGTTACTTTTACCATCTCTACAAGAAAAAAAAGGGAACTGCTCAGCAGTGAAGTTTCACATGGAAAAGCACCCTACATAGTAAAAGAAATAAACAGATCTTTACCCATCATTCTGGAGGTGATCTGGTTGCCATAGTAACAGCAGGAATGCCTATATGCCCATTTTTATTTTCTCACCTACCAAACCCCTTTGTTTTTAAGCCATAACCCCTGTCGATAGAGTTTAAAATAAATTTAACACGATGCACATTTATGAAAATGTCATAATGAATCTAATATTTTTTATATAAGCTAAAGATAATAATAAAATGAAATAAATTGACTTATTTGCTCTGTAGTACTGCAATTTATGGTATCTTCTATGCTCCTTTTCTTCAGAAAAAAGCCTAGTGGGAATTATATGATAATAGGGTCATAATAGAACTTAATTATTCTTTTAGCAGCTGAGGAAAAGCAACAATGCACAGATCACAAACTGTAAAACTTGTCTGTTAAAATTTCTAAATCACAGAGGTAGATAAAGTAGTGAGTATTTTCTTGTTGTTGTTTTTGAAAGATATAAAGGAGAATTATATGGCATGCCCTTAAGAGTACTTTCCTCTTTGTAGGCTGACATTAAAAAAACCAATCGTTACTGTAGTGTTACTTTAAAAATACTATTTCATAAACTAAAGTAGTTGTCTGGAGTTCCTTGAAGCCCATAGTTTGGCTTCAGCAGGCTTTAAGCAAATATACTGTCAGAAATCATTGTGGATACATTTCCAGCCATTAATGCCCTAGTCACAGCAGACACTTTGTAAAATCAATACCCTGAAATATCAGAGGATTATGCATATATCAGATGCCCCAAATGCCTAACATTGTTTTAATTACTCTAATAAAAGAAAGCTGGGTAGACTTTAAAAAAAAAAAAGAAAAAGAACTTGCCCATGAAGAATGTTCTGCTCAAGCCAAAGCAATTTTTTTTTACAAGTTCTTTTAGAAAATCTGGAAGCATTTAAGCGTTTTCCTCTTCTTTTTATGGGACAATGTCTGTTGCTCTGCCAGTGAGCCACAGTACAGAATTCTCCTTTAAGACAACAGACCCTGTAGAACCAGTTGATCAAGTATGTTGGTCTCCTTTCATTAATGACAATGTTCAAAAATTTGGAACGTGTGGCTTTGGCTCATGAAAATACGTAGAGTTAACATTCTAAGGCAGGGACATAGAAGAACTCTAGGTGAGGCTTTCTGGTTTGATTTGGAGCTGAAGTTGAGCCATTTTGCGTGGAAGGTGGTCAGGAGTTACCTTGATGAAGCAGAGTGGTTTCTATCATGATGAAAGTTTGATAATGTTTGTAGCAGCAAAAGCCCTGGGACAGAAGTTTAGATGAACCTCTTAGGCACAACCAGCGCTTTTCCATAAAGGACTTTATTGTTGTTTTAATGGAAGGATGCGGAGGGTTTTTCATAAAACACGACTCGTATCCCTCAACGTCACTGTAGTGACGGTAGTTCTTTTGCTTGGTAAAATCCTCAGCGTCTTGTGTCAGCAATTTTTAAGTAGCATGTTTTTGGATGTGAGTAGACATGAAGATGTCACTGATTATTAAGACGACGTCGCTATGTGATGTGGGCGAATGGGTCATGATGTGGCTTGCGCACGTGAATGATGACACTCTGTCATGATTGGTCATTTCTGGGTAGCAGGCGCAGAAAGCTCTGCCTTCCTTTTCTGATGTGTGTTTATGGGTGTGTGTGCGTGTACGTGTGTCTGAATGTGCACGCAGAGGCCTGAAGTTAACATCCAGTGTCTCTCTCGGTCATCCTCTACCGTATTTATTGAGGCAGGTTCTCCCTCAGAATCTGAAGCTTACCAGTTCTGGCTTCTTTAGAAAGCCAGCTTGTATTGGGGGTGCTGAGATCTCAGGAGGCTGCTGTCCCTGCCTGGGATTTCCATGGGTTCTGGGGATACAAATTCTGGATTCCTCACACTTGCACAGCAAGTGCTTTCTCCCCTGAATCATCTCCCAGGCCTCAAATTATACCCCTTTAAAGGGCTTTTAATCTCTTTCTCTTGATTAGCTGTCAGTGCACCATTCCTTAAAATGTGCCAGGTTTTTTGGTTTGTTTTATTGTTAGAAGCAACGTAAACTCAGCTGGCTTTGGGGACGGACAAGTGTGGCTACTTCCCTGTCTCCTGGTTGAGTTTTAGATCCAACTAGAAGTTGAATCTCAAATATCCGGAGTTGACCACCACCCTGCTCCGTGCCCTCTGTTTGTTCCTTCAGGTGCAGCTACCCTCCTCCAGGCTTACCCTTTCTGCCCACCGCTTTCTGCCCTTTGCATTGCGAGAGCTGGAGTCTCTTTCCCTAGTAGTGCCATCGAGTCACTTCCTTGTCTCGGCTCCTGCCTAAGCCCAAACCTGTGTGCTTCTGCAAGGGTTACAATGGATCAGATTTCAGTTTTCCTCCTGGGGTTTCCCTCAGTGCAATTCTGAGCATATTGATCCCTTGACTTAATGTTGTATTTAGTTCTTGAGAAGGTATCCTTTTTCTAGCTTTAAATATACTTCATTATGAATAATTTTTTTATTAACAAAATGAGGTACATATGTGTGATAAGGATGATTTCTAAGAATGTTTCTGTACTGTCATTCTTAAAAGTCTCATCTCGTGAGACTGAACAGTAGGTTCTTGACACTGCACTGTCTTCATGGGTTAACCCTTTTGTCTTAGTTAGGGTCTTATTGATGTGAATAGGCATTATGACCATGACATCTCTTATAGATAAAAACGTTTAATGGCATCTGGCTTATGGGTTCAGAGCTTTAGTCCATTTCTGACATGATGGGAAATATGGCAGCACACAGGCAGACATGGCCCCGGAGAGTAGCTGAGAGTTGTACATCCAGATCAATAGGTAGCAGGAAGAGTGACACTGGGCCTGGCTTGAGCATTTGAAACCTTAAAGCCCACTCCTAGTGACACACTTTTTTCAACAAGGCCACACCTACTCCAACAAGAACATTTTTAATAGTGCCACTCTGTATGAGCCTATGGGGGCCATTTTCATTCAAACTACCATACCTCCATATAGTCAAATAGCTGAACAGTTTTGGTTTTTTGTTTGTTTGTTTTTGTTTTTTGTTTTGTTTGTTTTTGGTCTTTGGTTTTGTTTTGTTTTTTTTTGAGACAGGGTTTCTTGTATAGCCTTGGCTGTCCTGGAGTCACTTTGTAGACAAGGCTGGCCTTGAACTCACAGAGATCTGCCCGTCTCTGCCTCTCTGAGTGCTGGGATTACAGTTGTGTGTCACCACGCCCAGCATATCTGAACAGTTTTAACAGAAGTCTTCCCAGAGCCTGTAAGATGGCCAGCCCTTTAATCCTGGTTGTGGCTTTACCCATGCTGGAGAACAGATGGACGAGACCTGGGATTCAAGCTACACTCTGCTCACCAAAGTGTAGTGTAGGATATCCCACAGGGCTGTGATCCCACACTGCCTAGTCATTCATCATTCACTTTCACTACACATTGAGGTCTGGATTATTGCTCTAGTGTCTCATTACTGGTCCTGGGAGGCAGGATGATTTGTAGAATATCCCATTGCTAGTAAGAGAGAGGAGATCTAATGGTTTTCAATGAGCACTTCGCTCTTTATTTAACTCCTGGACTTCTCATCTCCAGGACTTGACACAGTGAAACAAACACTCTTGGAATGAGTATCAGTTTTAATATGAAATGTCATAAAAATATCCTCTAATAGCTATAACAGTCTTTCCCAGTTACTGCACATCTCTGAAACAACTCCAGTAGTGAGCTTTTTCATTGTTATAAAAAATGAAAAATGATAAAATATTAATGATAAGCTCAGGTTACCAGATGGTGAGTTTTGAACATTGATTCCCCTCTTGGATTTGTGAAGCTCTAAAGGGGACCACGATCATAATTTAACTTCAATAGCAAACTTATGTGGCTTTGCCTCAAAACTGAGGTTAAAGCTGAAGATGTATATTCTCAAGCAAGTACAAAAGATTTTTAAGTACATTTCCCTAATCAGTTGATTGTTGGTAATTAGCTACACAATTATACCTTTATATCCTTGCTTATAATTATTTTGCATTGTGAAATAATTATTCTCTTAAGTTTACCAAGTCAAATAGCAATCTGTTCTAACACCTCAGAAATCTCCTGTAACCTTCAGTGCCAATGAAGGGGCACCCTAGCCCCATGGATAGTGTGAATAGTTCATTGGTTCTTCAGTCACCTGACCTTCTGAAGTACAGACCCCATAAAGAAAACTTATCTTCACCATTCAGTTTTCCAGAAGTCAAGCAGAGCTGTCAGCTTTTCCCTCTTCTGTTGTGTTTGCATAAGTCTAGTAGGCCAAGGTTTAAATCCAGTGAAGACTGTAAAGATGAAGAAATAGAAACAGGTAGAGGACAGAGCCTAGAGTGCATCTGCCCAGACCTGGCCCTGTTATCAACTTCAGACAATAGTACTTGAACTTGACTCTATCCTGCAATAGTCTGCATTTTCTAAACAGAGTCATGTAACCTAGCAGCACATGCTGACCTGAGCATCTTAACGCTGGAAAAAACTAGAGAGGCCATTTGCTTTGCATTCTGGGCATTCCTGAGAGATGATCCAACAGACACTTCTCCCACCACAGAGGTCACCATCTCCCATTAGGTAGGAACTTTTACAGTGGAAAGATTGTCTATACTGTGGGATGAATCCCCTCTTCCTGTGATTTTGGGCCTTCAGTTCTGCCAAAACCCTTCAGCATGCAATAGGCTTGATTAATGTATGTCACCAATGCCATCATGTCCCATGTAGGCTTATTTCTGCCCCATTCTCCAGCTGTCTTCACAGGATTGGTTGCCTGAACACTGTTTGCCCTGCCCTAGTTGTATCCTAGCTGACATTAGTACAGAAGGTTATGGGGGCTTTCTGAGGAGTTAGAGCAAATTGCTATTTGACTTGGTAAAGTTAAGTACAGGGGTGTGAATTTAACAGTGAGTTGCTTTCATAAGATGTATTCTGAAATGTTTGACAGTCTTTCTTTGAGATTAACTCCATGGGAAAAAGACTACTTGTATTTTTAACTTATAAAACCCACGTTTTTTCCTGAATACAAATGGGGCTAAGGGAATCTATGTCCATGTGAGTGCATCTTGCTGAGGAGAACTTCCCAGTATTAGAGTAGAGCATCTCAGCCTCATTCTATTCTGTTAGTCTCTTCACTGTGGCCTTTCCCTGTGGGAGAGACATCCCTTGGCTTAACTCCCCCCTTTCCCCATCACTTTTGAATACACGGAGATAAGACTTGTAGCATCTATTGGCCTTGGGTAAAAGCCTTGAGTGTGGCCACAGAGGTCTTCCACATCACATTTTTTTGCTACATACCGAAGCCTCTTCATTCTTAAATATCTGATGGGACTGATAGAAAACTTTGTACCTTATAACCATGACTTCATCCCTCATAGCTCATTCCTATGCTGTGTAGACCCAGTTTTGAGATGCACACACAGCGCCATGGTACCACCTACGCATCCCATTTATTCCATCAATTTGGATGGCTTGTGCTGCTCTTGGCTGTAGACCTGCAAAAACAAAGCCATGGGATAAAGCAGCCTGGATCATGTAATGAAAACCTTGTACCTTTTTGGAGGCCCAGTAGAGGGAAATGATTTATTTTTGCCCTACCAAATAAAACATTCTAGGAATCCAAGGTGAAAATTGGATTTTAACTGCTACTAACATTTTGAGCATATAAAAGTGGCAAGTGTTGAGTGCTTTGCCTGATTAAGAGAAGAGCCCAGAGTCTGGTACAAGAATGAGCTGTGTGCAAAGTGGTTGGTGTCTCAAATAAATCCAATTTATGAAAGTGGAAGAGAATGTTAAGCAGATGTTGGCAGCTAGGTTACAGCAACGGAGACCTCTGTGTTTTTACTTGTTCCTTGTCTTATACCAAGTCATTGTCCCCTTTCCTGTCCTGCTCCTAACCTTCATGCTTCGGGTTTAAGTTGTCTATGGTTAAGCTCAAGGAGTTGGCTAACTATCCTCATTTAGGTTGTTTGTCTTCAGCTTGATTCTTTCTCTTTGTGAGTCTGTGTGTGTATGTGTGTACACACACACTCCTTAGTGCATGAACATGCACATCTGTGCTTCCTCTCTTGGTCCTGATGCAGATCCAGCTCTGGGATGGGAACATTCCCACTCCGCACATGGTGCCCACAGCTAGCACAGCACTACCTTCACAGGGTTCCCTGCTGTGCACTGCTTTAGAACAGTCACACAGGCAACATTCATCCAACCATCTGGGTTGCTTTTCTCCCTCTTCAAGACAAGCATGTCTATCTCTCTCTACCTGTGGAGTAACTATCTGGTGTCATGGATGGGCTGCCCTTGGTCTTGCTTTCTTGCTCTAGGGCTCTATTTTACATAGTTTTTAGTTCTCCTCAACAATCAGACTGACTCAAAATGTCTTTGGTACTAACTTAGGTGTCCCATAAATGCATTTCATGTTGATTATGGTACTTTTGAGTGGACAGCTGGACTAACCAACTTGTTTCACAGAACACTCACAGTCCACTCATCTGCCCCCTGATCCCTGGAGAATCTGACATTTGGATCTGACATGGGATAAGGAACTTCCAGATGATGATGACAATAGTAATAATAATATATTGTAGTGATCGTCATGATAGCTTTCTTAGTACTTACATGTGTCAGGCATAATACTCAGCATTGTACATAGATTTTTTTTTTAATCTTTTAAGTTCATGACCATGTAGACAGGTGCTATTATGTATTTCATGTTATGGATAAGAAAATTTACCTAACTGTATGTGTATGGAGGACCAGAGCCAGCATTCATACCCAGGTCTCTAAGTGTCTCGGTTATTGTTTTAACTACTATCACATGCTGCTTTTAGAAAGCATATAACACTTGTCAAAATTATTAAAATTTTAAAAAAGCATAAAAGCCTAAGGATGTCAACACCATGCTGTATCTAAAGCTCTGTTACCGGAGCTGGCCTTCTCAGATGTGGTTTTGCTTTGTAATTTGGGTTTGTATTTACTCAGAGCCTCAGTCAGAATGAGGCATGCCTGGACCCAGCAGGATGGAAAAACACTGTCCACAGAGGCCTGCCAGGTTGTGTCTATACCTTGTTGTTCTTCCTAAGATCACCATTTGCCTTGACTTTTCCTCATTGTGCCCCTGTTTCCGGGGCATATATGCACACTTCTGATGGGTTTTCCCACAGTAATTGCTGCGCTCCGCATTACTGAGCATTTGTAATGTGTCCTCTTTGGGGATATAAAGATAATAAGTCATTAGCACATATGCACTGGACTGAAATTGGTAGCGGTGGACCTGTGTAGAATCATCTTTGAAGTAAAGAACAGGAATCACATACTGAGGAGCCAGTGCTGAGTCTCACGGTAGAAATAAAGTTGGAGGAAAGAAAAAAATATGATGGCGTTGCAGAGACAGAACACAGAATTCAAAAAAGACCTGAGTTGTTCAGACAATAAGGACTCCTTTGCCAAGCCTAAGGAGATGCTCAGAGATGGAAGGCAACAAGATACTGCCTGGAGCAGGACAAGAGAGGACGACTCTATCCTGCCAGGGGATAATGACAGACAGTGTTGCTGGAGGTCGTTAGTCAGTAGAGTTACGTGATCAGATTTGTTTTAGAAAAGATGACTCCGGAAACCATCTGAGGATTTCTTTTTGGCAAAACAGAAGACCTCCTTAGACACTCTACATTTGTACACAAGACAAGGATGTGGGGCATGAGCTTAGCCTGTGTAGCGTGGGAGAAAGAATCAAGTAAATTTCATTGCCCACTTGGTTCTTGTATGGTCTTGCAGGGCAGGATCTATTTTCTAGGTAGTTGTAAGTAGCTTCAGTCCCATGCCTGAGTGTCATCTGATCTCCTGTGGTTGACTAGGCATCTCACCTGACCTTAACATTTGGTAATATTGAACCATAGTTCTAAGAGTATCTGTTCTGCCTGCTCAGGTTTGTCTTGCTTAAACTTGCCAGCCCCTTCTTAGCTTGGCTCATCTCCCTGAGCATTAGTCTGTGCCAGAGCTGATTTGGCTCAACATATAGTTATTTTTAAAATTGTCCTCTGTTGGCCTGTCCCCTCTTCACCCTCCTTAGGTTCTGTGATCCTCTTGTTTACTTCACAGCTGATTCTGTAGGTTTTTGGCTACCCATTTCAGTCCAGTGCCTATGTCCATCTTTGTTTGTTTGTTTTGTTTTGTTTCGTGATGTGTTACAAATGCTCAATAAATGCAGAACAGAGGAACAGTGAAGGAATGAACATGTGGGCTAGCAATTGCCATGGGGAAACCTGAAAGCTGACATGTATTGCCCACGTGAGGGAGCAGGGTACAGCCAGGGGAAGTCCAGGCAAGTGGTAAAACCCAGAAGCTTCTTGTGTATGGACCTGCACCATTGCTTCAGATTTTCTAAGACTTTAAAAATGCAAAGGAAATGGAAATGTGCTTATTCCTTCAGTGTTGTATTGATTCTGTCCTAGCATTTGGCCTCAAGGCTTTATAGCCGTCCTTTTCCTCTGTAACTGCATGGTATTAAGGGAACTGCGAAGTGACTGCGAAGCTCCCCAGCTCTGGGGCTGTGAGCACCCTGCACTCAGTTAACCTCCCCCTTTCACACCTCATTGCAGTGTGGCAAAGCGCTCCCTGGCCTTTCAAAGCAAGAAGACTGCTGTGGGACAGTGGGGACCTCCTGGGGCTTTAACAAATGCCAGAAATGCCCCAAGAAGCCATGTAAGTGACATCTCCTCATTCTTTGGCTGGTTAAGGGAGCATGCGCGAATCTTAATGATGAGCCTCAGACCCTCAGAGAAATCTCTGACTGTATTCCAGAGCACAGTGCTACAACCTGCATTTCTAGAAACATTGCAAGTCTGTTAAAACTTTCGTTACTCATCTTCTTCCGCCTACTCCTCCCCCTTCCTTTCTTCCCTTCCCTCCTTTTTAAAATAAGCAGTTATCAGTCGCCTTCTACGGCTTAATTACTTATATGGGAGACTATGAAGAACTGGTAAGAAAAAAATCAGCTTTTCTGACCCCAGAGAATAGGAAATAGATGGCTTCTAAGATGGCAAACAAGTGTTTCAAACCCTAGTAAAAGTCAATACAGCTACTATTATTTAGATTCCTTAAGTGAAAATGTTGTCAGTTTCCACAACTTAAGCTACACATTTCGTTACGCTGCAGACCTCACCCTTCAGGAAAGGAAGCTCGGATGAGGAATTGGCTGGTTATTGATTTATGAAAAAGAAGTGACTAATTATGGACCCTAATATTCCCCCTTTTCTTAGCACCGCTCTTGTACTGCCCCAGTCGCCAGTGACTGGAGCACCAGCCCTGCTTTTATAATGCCGCCCAGTTGCCAGTGATTGCAAAGCCAGCATGCTCTGATTTGCCCTCAGAGTGTTTTACAGAAACTGTTATTTGAATAAGTGTAGGTTTGCACCCATTTCCATGACCCCCTTCTCTACAAAAGGTTGTAGCTGTAGCCTTTGAATGTAACATTAACTCTGATGGGTTTCAGGGGAACACCGTAGAAAGGCAGTACTAATTTGTTTTAGGTTAAGTTTTCTTACTCTTCTGTTCTTCCCCCCAAAAGTGACCTTTTTCTTCTCAACCATCAGTCTTTGCCTCATAAACCTAAAAACTTTTATAATTGTCCCCCCCATCTTAAGAAGGATATCTCATTTGCTTCAGCGAGATGGTTTTTATTTATTTGTCTTAAGTAATTGCTGATTGAGTTAATAGTCTCACTTGTCTTTGAAACTCTTTTAGATGTATTTATTATAGTCTGTATGTATGAGCTTTTTTGCTTGCATGCGTATCTGTATACCCCCTTTGTGCCTGGCACCTGTGGAGTTCAGAAGAAAGTGCCAGATCCCCTGGAAGTAGAGTTATGGATGGTGTGAGCTGCCATGTGGATGCTGGAAACTGAGCAACAAATGCTCTTAACTCCTGAGCCATCTCTCTAGCCCCTCACTTGCCCTTTAAACCTTTTTGTGCAATATAGAGAACTGCTGCCTCAGAATTTCTATTCCATTCTCTTTTAGACTATTCTCCCAGCATAGTAATTTGTTGTAATGCCTCCCCCACTTTTGTCACTTGCCCCCCTACTTTCTCAAACATACAGGTCCTCTGATTACCTGAAGCTGATTCCATCAAAATTGTTGACATTACTGTGAGTGCATGTTAGAGGGCTCATATACAGAAACTCCTGATAAAGTTTGTAAATGTCTCACAAAGGCTTTCCAAGATGGCTGAAAAACGATTAGCAGTGTGAATTTCCAGGGGGCTGCTTGAATGATAATGATCTCACCTTACTTAAAGACCTGTTTACCTAAATTATTTTGATTATCTGACTGAAGGGATCTCTAGGATACATTTGGAATTCTTTAAGAAACATGGTGTTTAGGGTTGGGGTGAGACAAACTTGACTGCCATCACTGTTATTTGCTGTTGATTGTGATGAGTCGTTAACCAGGAATCTGAATCTAAAACAAAACAAACAAACAAACAAACAAACAAACAAACAAACAAAACCCCTGTTTCTATTTCTTAAAAATTTTTCCTTCTTCCTCCTTGTTTTTTCTCCTTCCATTTGCTTGCTTCTTTGTGTCTTTTGTCTATCTTACCTATTTGTTTTTTTCTCTAAATTTTAAAGGAGTCAAGAGTGACCGTTGTTAGGGGTTAGGGTAAAGGGGTTCATATCATCCCTCTCCCCTTTTAATTCCTGAGGCCGTTCCTGACCTCCAGCCACTGGTATCTAGCATTGCATCATCTGGGCATGAACTCACTGCTTTATATGGTGTTCTTAGCTCCACAGCTCAGTACTGATGGCGATTTCAATTGAATGGGAAAGTACAAAGTTGCCCTTTTAACCAAACGTTGATGAAAATAAATTCATAGGTTGGCTCTTTTGGTGTATGAATTGAAGAGATCACTTTGGTTTCTGGGCAGTGGGGATGATGAATGGAACGAACTCTAACCTCTTGTCATTTCTTCCACTTGTTACTTAAAGTGACTCACCACGAAGAAGCACATCCAAGGTCACATTCTTCTTAAACTCTTTTTTTTCCCCTGTGGTTGGTACTATTCTTTCAATCATATTCATGCTGGAAGAGAGCAGACATCCTTTGGCTATTATATATGATGGTTTTGGGTTCCATGCCTTTGTTTTCTTGTTTGTTTTTTGTTTTTTTCTCAAAACAGTCCAAACTTTAAATTTCAAGTGGTTTTTATTTAATGAAGTTTTTGTTTAGCCACATACAAAAACCTTTCATTGCTGATAATTTTTTTTTTTTGCTATGAAAACTTCATTTTAAATCTGTAAATGATTCCATTAACTAGTCTGTCATCTATTAGCCATGTGTTTAGTGCAAACAAGTCTCTTGCCTTCACACAGTTTTAGAAGAAAATTAGCACAGCCTCCTAAGCAGATTAAAACCTTGAGAGGGCATCTGGTCTGGCTCTGTGCCACAAAGAGACTGTTAAATATGATCGTGTTGACACTGAAAGACTCACAGCTGAGCTCCCAGATTCTGTAGGCACCATGTCAGTGTCTTCATTATATGGGACAACACTGGACATGAGGCCAAGGGATAAATGGAGCAACTTTCCCATGCCAGCATTTCCCCTTTTAACCCGCAGTTCTCTGAAAAGAATCACTGTAGAGGAATGCATCTTATGATAGGAATATTTAATCACTAATTGGAAGATAATACAAAACAGTCTTGTGATTCAGTTAATACAATAAAGATTTGCTGGCAACTTCCTAGGACTACAGCTATTGCAAAATAATAGGAAGTCTGTACCGAAAACATGAGGGGACAGCAGTCATGAAACTTCCTGGTGCTGATAGCTTGTAAGTTGTAAGGGTGCTGGTGCCATAAATGGTACATGTAGCAGTTTCAGATCCTAAGAATTTAAACTAAGCATATGATGAATATCTCTCCTCCCCCTCCTACAGCTTATCACGGATATACGCAAATGATGGAGTGCCTGCAAGGATATAAGCGGGTTAACAACACCTTTTGCCAAGGTAAGGCTTATGGGATTTACTGATGTGGACTCCATGAGCGTTTCGGCGTCTTTTAGAAGCTTGAGTTGTTCTGTCCTGTGATGCTACTGAGTGCAGCCTGTGACAATGACATGGTGGGTGGATGACTTCCTGCTCTTGCCTGGTGGCTGAGGGCATACTGATGTTTAAGGTGAGACTGATAGAGCTACCTCCTTACTCTTTAGAGCTACTGGAACTCTAACCTTTTCTTAACTTGTGGCAAGACCCCACAGGAGTGTGGGTGGCCCTGAGCAGACGCTGTTTTTCCGTGCTGGTTATGTCCTATGGGTACCTGTACCTGAACTCACTTAAGCAGTGCCTTGCTGACCCATCATTCACAGCAAAGCGCCCTTCTATCCTCCCATGAGTATATCACTACCCATCTCAAATTCTGTAGGAACTAAATATCAGCATGAACGTCTGTCCCCCAGGCAGCCAGAAAAGCTGGAGAGTTAAATGTGAGATGCCCTGAGTACTTCTTCATTTCCTTAGCACAGGGGGAGCTGTGCATACTGGGAAGACTCACAAATAACTCATTTGGTCTTGGGCCTTTAAGTAAAGAAACTAAAGCCATACTGAGTGGTTGAGTGTCTTTTGTGTGGCTGAGTAGAGCTGAGAACAAACCTCAATATGACTTTAGTACTCATATCATCCCTTTGGATTTAGTTACTCACTGGCACCACTGCCACGAGTTCTTAGATAGGGCTAGAGCTTCTTCTTACTTCGCCCTGAAATTATTGCTTTACATTGTGCTTTAAGAATTTTCTTCCAAGTTTGTTCTTCTAGAAAGATTTTGATTGCCCCCATTTAATTGCCTTACTGATTCCTGACATCGGAGGCTAGAGCTCACTACAGATTAAAATAGTGTAAATGAAGAAATGATTTATTTATTATTTAATAGTTTATTTATTATTGATAAGAGAGTTATTAGTGGTTTATTTTTAACTGGGACAAGTATCAATAGCCTAGCAATAAACCTAAGATGTTTTTAATGGCGCTTCATAAATCCGGACACTAAGCACAGTGTCCAGAACTTTATAAAGTGTAAACAAATAACTAATTTTACTTTTTCTTTCTTTCATCTTTTGTTCCCTCGGTCGCTCTGGCAAGGCTAGAACTTTGTAAGGACCAGGCTGGCCTCAAATGTGAACTTTCTAAATAATTAATTTTATTCTAATAACCGTTTATTTCATCCCAGCCATTTCTCTGGTACAATGTGTTTATTCGATAATATCTGCTAGTCTTTCAAGTGTCTTTGTGAAGTAGATGATGTCATGTAAATATTTCAAGTGGAGGCAGTGCGGTCCAGAGAGGTCAGGTAACTTGTTCAGTATAGACTAAGCTTCGAACCAGGTGGACTGAAGCTATTGGCAACCATGCTTTATTGTATGGAAAGGGCACCAACACATTCTGTGTATGGAGGGAGAACTGGTACTTGCCGTGGGTTACTTCCTTAGAAACCTGCTTCCTTATTCAGTCTTCAGGTGGACCTGTGTCATCTAGGAATGGTTAATCTCAATTAGAAACTGATACATAAGACAGAATCAAGAGCTTTGGCAACAGTTAGACACGTGGTTAATAATAGAGAGCCCAACCTCTGCCATAATCTACAGCCATTTGTGTCTACACATGCCATCACCACAGTACCAAGTGTACAAGTATTTAAAAAGTATTCTTAATAGATACTAGCTAATGAGAACAGAAGGCTTGCTGTCTGGCGTGAGAGTTTGTAAAGGGCAAGCCATTAATTTGTTTCTGCTTCAATTAAAAAATATTATTCCATGTGCCTTTGTTCTTCCTGATTTAGGATGGGCAGTGGTTTCATATTATTTACTACATTTATATATGGTATCACACACACACACACACACACACACACACACACACACACACACACACACGGTGATATATGACTATACTTCCAGCACTTGGGAGAAGGAGCCAGGAGAATGGAGGAATTCTAAGATATTTTGGGCTATATACAAAGATCCTCTCAGGCCACAAAAAAAAAAAAAAAAAAAAAAAAAAAAAAAAAAAAAAAGGAGGTGAAACTTTACAAGCCATTATTTTAAAAGACTGGAGGATTCTCCAGAAGATGCTTGCACATTTTGGATTTTCCTCTAGCAGTATGGTAGGGTGATCTTTAGCAAGGTGGTTCACACTGAGGGAATCCTCTCACGGTTGGTCAGTAACACCAGATCTTTGTTCAGGCCGTTCTTGGGAGGAGGAGGCCTGCACAGCAGTAGTGTGTTTTCTGGCAAGGGTTCTGGATTGAAGTATCACAGACCACTCTTATTTCATGGTGCCTCAAGAAGGCACTGCTAAATTACACTACAGAGAAGTATGACCCAATGTAATTTCATTCAGCATATCTATTGTAATTGCTGTTGAGAGCAAGACTTAATATCCCTCCCTTTGAGATATTATTAGTTGGCAGACTGAAACAGAACTTCGTTGAATTACGTTTGTATGCTTAGGTTTTCTAAAGCCTTGAAGCTTTTTGATTTTGTTATCCCTAACAGAAATTCAAAAGGGACCCATTAAGCATCTAATCACTTGTCTTTCCACATTGTTCTTTCAGTCTCTAGTCTTCTCTGTTTACAAAGGACACTTAAAATTAAAGTGATTAATAACTAGAATTACATTATTTCCTTCAATGAAGTGAATTCATGTCCCAAAGCAGGTTTTCCCAGCGCACACTAAATAACAAAGACCCAACTGTGAGCACATTAATTTAAGAAGCTTTCAAATCACTGGCCTTAAGGATTTTTTTTCCTTCTTCCTCTAGTGGCTCAGTAATTATCTTTTCAAGAGAATGATTTATTGCACATACACACATGACTCTCTGGAAACTGCTCAGCTTGATGGAATTGGTATAATCTGTTTCGTCTTTCATAGCAAGAAACTCAGCTCTCCTGGTGGATCTAGAGTGACATTCTTTGCCAGTCATCTGATTGTTTTGCTAATGGGTTGATATAGAATGAGAATTAAGCGAAACAGTAGTGTCTAGAAATAGTCAGAATGCTTAGTATCTGATTGAATAACCAAAGGCTAGACACTTCCTCTCTTTCAAGTGTCTACACTTCCCCATAATTCTATCTTGAGAAAAGAGTATTTAAAATGTAGATGTGTGGTGTATAGCGGGAGGTAGCTCAGATGATAGTGCGCTTGTCTGGTGTCTTTGAAGCCATGAGTTTGATACTCAGCATCATTATATTGGGTATAATGGTAACAGTAACGTCTGTAACTCCAGCTCTCAGGAGCTGGGAGTAGAAAGCTTGAGTAGTTCAAAGTCATTCTCTTATCTGTAGTGAGTTGGTGGCCAATCTGAGCTACATGAGACTCTGTCCCCCAAACTAAGTTAGATATAAGCCTAAATGTTAAGTGATTTTTAAAAGCAAACATCTCCTGGCATCCCTAAAATCACTTACCAGTTTCATGACTTTACAGATTAAAAAAAAAAAAAAAATCAACGTAACTGTCTTCTGCCTTAAAAACACAAGCCCAGCTGGGCAGTAGTGACTCATGCTTTTAATCCTAGCACTCCAGAGGTGATGGCAGAGGCAGGTGGATCTCTATGAGTTCAGGTCAAGCCTGGTCTACACAGCAAGTTCTAGGATAACCAGGGCTACACAGAGAAACACTGTCTCAAACAAAACAAGCAAGCAAACAAACAAACAAACACCCCTACAAAAACAAAAACACTCCCCCTAAAAACCAAACCAAAAAAGTAAAAAATAAACAACAAAACAAAACAAAAAACCAAACCAAACCAAAGCAAAAAACACCTGCCCAAATGCTGCAGACTGTGTAAAAATATGGAACTATAAGATGCCTTACAGTTTTTATCACTGCTGTCATGCATGTTAGCGTTTCAAGGATCGTCTTGAAAACCTTTTAGTGATTCACTGTTTCACAAACATTAATTTATGGGACATTCCTGTGCTGTACAAAAGATTTGTCATGAGCTGTGGATAAGATTCTGTTCCTACATCCATGGACCATGATTACGGCAGTTTGAGTAAGCGAAATGTACTTTGCTTAATTTCCTCTCTCAGCTCACTGAGTTATAACTCAGGATGAGCCTCTTAATGGAGTTATGAAGGAGTTGCCCATGGACCTTTCTTTTGTTACCATTTTATTATTATAATATGAGTTGTTTTGCTTTTAACAAAACAGATGAACGGAGCTGATACATTCAGGGCAGGGATACTCATTGCCCAAACTTCCACTGACTGGCTCTTTGTAGGTAAAATGTTCCCTAAAGTGTACCTATGACCAAATTTTATTTAATCTCAAAAAAAATAAATAGCACATTTTAAGGACTGTATTTGTTGTTAAATAAGACTCACTTGGTGATTATTTTATATACAGATCAACTGCATTTAAAAACTTTTTATGAGCATGGAGTGCATGGGTATAATAGTACACAGATACAAAGTTGGAGCCACAGGTTGTCTAGTTCAACAAGTTATCACAAGGTAAACATACTTGTATAGTTATTTCCCAGGCCAACAAACACTAATCTTGTAACCATAGATTAGTTTTGTATCTTTAGAAATATTTCAAATTTGTTAGATATTTTCCAAAAAAATTTAAAACTTTTTATTGGATCTTTGTGTATTTCATATCATATACTACAATCCCACTGATCTCTCCCTCCCTTCATACCTGCCCTCCACCCTTGTAACCTCATCCCGCAACAGAGAAAAAAAATCTCATTTTGGAAGCTTTAGTGGATCACACTGTGTCCTCCAATGTACCCTTTGTCCACACTTCTTTGCTTGTAAATGTTCATTGCAGTGACTTGTTGGTCTGGTTTGAGGTCTCTGGCTTCTTCTACTCTATCAATACTGGAACCTCATTGGGTTTACTCTCAGATTTTCTGTTGTCCTATGTCACAGAGATCCTGTAGTTTTGGATCTATAGGACCAACCACTTCATGTACTCCAGCAGTTCATAAATGGGGTACATGCTGGGGTGGGCCAAATCAGAGCCTTGGATCTGGGCCTGAGAGGTATCTGAGCTGGCCAGCCTGCCAGCTCTCCAACTCTCATGGTCGTGAGGCCAGCTCATCAGCAAACCTCCACACCCCTACATCCTATCACCAGCCCCCACAACTAGAGACAGTTTTACCCTGTTGCCCAAGAGAGGTACAGGGCCTCCTCTCCCAAGTGCTGTAGATGGTGAGGGGCAGGGCCTGCTCTCCCAAGCACCAGCTCTTCTATGATGCCCAGGTGAGGGGTGGGGCAGTTCTGCACAGCCCTCATATATGAACATGTCTCTAGGCAGCAGCCCAAATCAGGGACATCTGCCTGGTATTTAGTGTTAACAGACCCCTGCTGCTACAGGGCCACAGATCCAGATGTGGCCCCAGGTGGCAGCACAGGCTACTCACATCAGGCTGTTCCTCCCTAACCCTCAGGTCTATAGTTCTGCCTCTCTTCATTGTGACCACATCCTTCTGTTTCTCTTTCTCCTCCATTTCTCCACCACTTACTTGCTCCTCTTACTGATGTCTGGGATCTCTGAGTGTCTGTGGTCATCTTAGGAGTGGTCTCAGGAGTGCTATGCCCTGTTTGTGCATTATGGCACCAGGCAAGAGTCACCTCATGTAGTCTGTTCGCCCTGCCCAGGCCTGCACAGTGCTGGACTAGTGGTCAACTCAGGCTAGCTCCCAGTCTGGGCTCCCATGACACATGGTTGTCTTAGGCTCACTCCTTCCCTGTTCTGCCCAAATGGCCTCTTGCAAAGGTCTTCTGTCTCAGGCTCACTCCCACCCAGGACCCCCCTGGGGCTTGCTCCCCATTCTGGGAGCCCATCTCGTCGTGCCTGGCTCCAGGCTGGTGGTCGTCTCTGGCTAGCTTTTTTCAGGGAATGTTAGACTACCAGTCATTCAGATGTTTAGAGGTCAGAACACTGAGTGCAGATATGAACACAATTTTTGCACAGGGCATCTCTTTTAACAGAAGCTGCAGCCCGCTTTTATTTTATATAAAATACTTCTAGCAGAGTTGCTGTAGTACCTTCTTCACCAAATAGTGTTCATTTCTCTCCTAAAATAACTTTTGAAAACTCATGGGTTCAAGCTGCATTTTAAGACTAAATCAAATGGATTCAGTAAATTTGTGTCAAGTTACCATGACTCTAGGCTCACATTGGATGCCTTCTTCAGGTGCTTCCTACCACATATTTTTTGAGGCAGGCTCTCATTAACCCTGAAGCTTGCTGATTGAGCTACACTAACTGGCCTACAAGTCCCAAGGATCTTTCTCACCAGCACTGAGACTGTAGGCATGCACCAATGTGCTTGACTTTGCTTTTATGTGAGAAATGAGAGTTGAACTCAAGTCCTTATGCTTGTGTACTTTACAGACAGCCATTTTCTCATCTCACTTAGTTAGTGTTTCTATTGTTGCGATAAACACCATGACCAAAAAGCAAATTGCAGAGGAAAAGGTTTATATGGCTTACCATTCCACAGCACTGTTTATTGCAGAAGGAAGTCAGGACAGGAACTCAAATAGGGCAGGGACATGAAGGCAGGAGCTGATGCAGAGGCCATGGAGAGGTGCTGCTGATTGGCTTATTCCTCATGGCTTCCTCAGCCTGCTTTCTTATAGAACTCATGATCACCAGCCCAAGGATGGCACCGTCCATAATGGGCTGGGCTCTCCCCGCATCAGTCACTCATTAAGAAAATGCCCTACAGGCTTGCCTGCAAACTGGTCTTCTGGAGGCATTTTCTCAGTTGAGGTCCCCTCTTCTCAGATGACTTTAGCTTGTGTCAAGGTGACATAAAACTATCCACCACAGCACTGCACCTTCTTACATAGTCAACTATCCATCTGCCTGAAGGAAGCACGCATTTATCTCAAGGCATCGTTCTCTGTCTCCAAATGCAAGTTCCATGATAGAGTTTCCAGCCATCAGTCAGGCTGAGCATACACTGCTTAGTCTCCAGAAAGCCTCATGTTTTCCCCTCACTGTGTAAATACCCTCATGTGTCATCCTCACCTTGTACCCAATGCCTGTTAGGGACAGATGTGCCTCATTTCCTGTGTCAACCTGTGTCACTGTAAAAACGGTAAATTATTACTCACTTAGTTAAACATACATATTTTCTTGTATGAAAAATAGATGTGCAAAGCTATATTTATTTCTCATGAGTACACTTAGACCATTCAACATGGCATGAATTAAGTATACTATATCTTGTGTATCCTCTAGTATTTTCAACCCTGTAAATTAGCAGATCATCTTGAAGTTAAAGACTATTTAAGCTCCAAAGTAACTGTGGGGATTATCTATATTAGCCCCTTCGTGTTACAAGGGTAGGAGATATAGATGGTGAGAGGGAATTTTCATGAATTGCTCCAAGCAACAAAATTTGACATCCTAGTTATACCAAAGGCCAGGTCTTAATGGGATGTTTCTCCTGTTAGATTTTTCCCAGCTCCTTCCTCCTTTAGGAAGTGATTTGTGATAAAATGGTAGTAACTGTGCATGACTTACCATCCAGGACAATCATGACGTTCAGGTGTCACAGTTGAGCGCGTGTAAGTGAAGAGGAGGAAGACCCTCCTTGCATTTTATGGGCTTACTGTACTGGTCTTCAAGACTGGATCCTTCGGTTGTTTCAGGAGAGTCTCTGGTTTTGCATTTTCCTGAATTCTGTATTTTTGTGCTATCTAGTTAGTAGATTGTGAGGGTCTCTGCAAGCACTGGGACTGTCAGAGTCACAATCCACGTGCGGCAAGAAGAAACTTTAGTGCAGCATGATGCATATCTGGTGTTGGTTTAAAGTTCGAGAGTCTGACGCCAGGCAGTTTATTTTAAGCATATTTAAGTACAGTATAGTTTAGAAAAAAGTTTCCAGTTATAGCACAATCCTGTGTGCACAAGGAGGCATGATTACATTTAAACTCTTCTCAGAGTGCATGTCACTTCTTCCATGCAGATGAACTCTAGAGGTGGGCTGCATGTGTTGTCTTAAGGGTCTAGGAGAGGATCTGGTGTGATCCTGGTCATATAGATAGAGCAGAGGTCATCTGGCTATTAGACATCTCTGGTTGTGCTTGGGAGTACAGCTTGAATGTAAAACTAGAACAGGGGACACCTAGGCTATTAGTCCATTCCCAGCCTTCTGTCAGAAAACAGGTGACACGATTTTTTTTTTCTATTGAAAAGACAACCCTGCATGTATAACATTCCTGTGTTCTCTAGTGCTGTCTGTGAGAACAAGAACCTTTGTGCTCCCAACAATAGATTTTCTGCCATTAGCTGTTGTTGTTCGGGGCTGTGTATCAAACTGAATGCATTGTATTTACTAGGCAATCACTCCCAAGTTACATCTGCAGCCCTTGGAGGACCATTCATCTTAGGTTAAGTTATATGCTGTAGCCAGCATTCAGTCACTTAGACAGTCTTTGTTGGTGTACTTTTTAAAAACTCTTTTATTTACATTTTTTTAGTATGTCTTTCTCCCTACTCTACCCTAATCCCTTCCATCATCCTAACACCAGGTAGGAGAGAGAAAGGGTTAGTGGGAGAGGGGACATAGCTCTCTTAGCTGCTTCCTGCTTGTTAGGGTTGTCCGGTTCCTTGGAGCAGTCCAATCCTTGTTTCAGGAGATCTCCACCTTCTTGTCTTACTGCAACAACAGCAACCAGGAGCCGCAGGGGGGAAGCAGGAGCAGCTTTGTTCTTTCTGGGAGCTCCTCCATACTCTCTCTGGGCTCTGGCATTTATTCTCTCTCCAGAGTCTTCAGATCTAAACTATCTGCAGTTGACAAAGAGCTCCTGTCAGAGCCCGCATGAAGCAAATAGTTTGCTGGACATCCCACACCTGGGATTAAAACAAAATATATTTATATCTACAACAGCTCTTCATTCTTAAACGACTCTGAAAGTCAGAGCTACTCTGGTAGGCTGTATAGGTAGAAACACTTGCAAGTATTTTCAGTGAGGGGAGAAAAATGTAAATCTCTCTGTGAGCTGTATGTAGCTCCACTAGTTCTGACTTGACACAAGAGCCATGTAAACCTCTTCCCTCTGCTTCTGTGAACTGCTAGCCTGCCCTAACACAGCAGAGGGGCTGGAAATAGGTGTGTGTGTGTGTGTGTGTGTGTGTGTGTGTGTGTGTGTGTGTGTGGTGTATGGGTGGCCAGTATTTCTTCTGCTTTTATTTTAGCTTTGGTACTTGAGCCAGGTGAATGGTGCCATGTGCAATGGTCTTGCTGTTCCTGGAGGATAGGGCTCCATGGACTTTCAGAGACAATGGTAGCCTGCAGAGGAAGAACAAAGAATAAATCCAATTGTTTACCTCTTTTGTTTTTTTAAACTGAGTATTAAACGTATTTTGGTTTAGTCTGAGTACATTAAAGAAATGTGGTTGACCCCATAAAATATGAGATTTCTGATCTCTATTGTATTTGGCAAGTGTCCGTTACTTATACTTTATAATCTAGTTAGAAGATTTTCTTTTTTGAATGTGTGTGGTGCTAGGAGAAGGTTTTCTTAAATAAGGAAAATAGCCTTAGGAATTGAAGTCTGGGTGGAATTATAATTCACAATTTGCCGGTCACATTTCATATGGCTGTTAAACTTTGGCCTGATTCCATTTTTGCTTAGAATAGTCCTTAGGCTTATTGTATATGGATATAATGTGTTTGGTTTAACCTGTGTTTTGTCCTTCATCTGCTTGTGGATCTCCAGCTTCTTTTCACTCATTTAGAAAAGTCAGAAGGAATTTGACTGCTTTAGAAAGTCTTTTGAATGCTTACTCATGTTTCTTATTAATTTCTGAAGCACTACGTGAAGTCATAGTTATAAGCTTTTTAGGTTTTGATTTTGTTTTAACACAAAGGCTACATACTGTCGATATAATTTCTCAGGGTATAGCAGGGGTGGGAGTCAGGATGGCAAGGAAAAAGAAGTTTCTGCTGTAATGGTTTGCCTATGGGTATTGAAAATTTGTGAATTGCGGGCTGGAGAGATGGCTCAGAGGTTAAGAGCACATGCTGCTCTTCCAGAGCTCCTGAGTTCAATTCCCAGCAGCTACATGGTGGCTCACAACCATCTATAATGTGATCTGATGTCCTCTTCTGGTGTGTAGGTGTACATGAAGACAGAACATTGTATACATAATGAATCTTGAAAAAGAGAAAATTTGTGAATTGAATCCTTCTCAAAGTTTGATTTGTCTATTGTTGATATTGACATAGTGGAGGAAAACAAATCATCTTAGTGTTTTATACCCAGCCCCCACCTCCACCTTCTCCTGTTTCTCAGACTGCCGTACTTCATAATGATTTATTTTGCACATCCGAAATTTTCAGTGCATACTGTGAGTCTGGGCAGAGCAACCTTTTGGCAAGGGGATTACTTTCAGAATGCATAGTATCCCTGGTATCCATCTTCTTTGCGTTTCCCAGTCGTCATGAAAACCAGATGCTCTCTAAGCAGGAATATACGACATCTCCCTTTGAGAATCACAGGCTATCTTTCCTCTGATAGATATGGGCATGGTGGCTTACAGCTGATAACCCAGAACTTAGGGTGGTAAAGCAGGAGGATTGCTGTGAGTTTGAGGCCAACCTGAGCTATAGAGTGAATTCTAAGTCAGCCTGGGGCTGCAGCATGATATTTCATTTCAAACAAAAGAAAGCAAAAGCAAGGGGTCTGCAATCCCCCTAACCTATAACACTTCCTGTAAGTGTTTGCATTTTAGAGGAAGAAGAGTTTACATTTTAATGGCTAGGAAGTATATAAAAAAAAGTATTCAGTGTCAGCCCTCACCTGAGGACAACAGACTAAAACCACAGTGACACAGCACTGTGCTCTGCTGGAATGACTGAATTTAGTAAAAAGACTGATACTAAGTTGACAAGGACTTGTCAGCTGGGAGTGGAAATTATCATAACCCCTGGACAGCTTTCAAAAGTTAATATAATCCTTCTCTAGTGGCCTGGGAAGGTTACCCTTAAATACATGCTGGAGAGAGTGAGTACTGAGGTCTTCCTGTAACACTTGTAGGTACATCTATAGGTAGACACTTGAGTGTGTATGTGTGCACACTCATGTATTCATGCACGCTCACCGATCACTGATAATAATAGCTACCAGGTAGGAAATAACAACTGTAGTACTCAAATGGTTATGTTTGGTTTCCTCACAACATAGCATATAATGCACAATAGAAAGGCCGAGGCACCATATGCAACACTGAAGAACTTCATAGCAAAGAGTAAAACAAATTAGGCAAAATAAACAACATGACTCATTTTATGTACAGTTCAAGAATAGGCAAGGTGACAGCAGTCAGAACAATAGTCAGTCATGGGAGCAGAGATGTCGTCTGGGAAGGGGCTTGAAAGAGCTCCTGAAGCAATGAAGATGGTTCCTTTAATCAGTTACTTATTTATTTTAATTATATGTGTTATGTGTGTGTGTGGGGGGGGTATGTATATGAGCTCAGGTGCCTTTACAGGCCAAAGGGTGTCAAGTCTCCTGGATCTAGAGTTGAGTAGTCAGCAAGAGTGCTGGGAACTGAACTCAGCGAGAGTAGTACTCGCTCTTAACCTTCGAGCCATCTCTCGAGCCCCTGCAGAAATGTTGTTAATCATGACCTTGGTGGTGACTACGGTATATGCACACCTGTCTTTCTTTCGTTTGCTTGTTTATTTATTTTTGAGATTGTATTTTAACTACAACATGTCTTCCTTCCCTTTCCTCCTTCCTACCTTCCTAACCCTCTCACATACCTTTCCCTACTCTCTTTCAAACACATGTATTTCTCTTGGATCCTATGATAAGGTCTTTGCTTGTACTGTGTAGACTCCAGCTGGCCTTGGCACTCTTCCTGGTCCTTCATGGTGGTTTTCTTAAGAAGAATGAGTTATGGGAGAATATTTTCAACTATATGCCAAACATAAATGACTGTTACAGCACAGTACAGAGCCTAATAAAGAAGAAGACCATCCGGTGCTGGGCCAGGTCTTCTTCTGAGTATAATCCTTCTTTTTCCAGATGGATTCTGGTTGGCAGTCTCTAGAGCTTATAGATGCACGAACTTCTCATTTGTATGTCATGCAACAAATTACATTTTGTCACTGATGTTAACTAAAAACACTGCCCAACATCCAGCGTATACTCATGAAAATGTCCTAACACCTCATACAAAGACAATACACAGTGAAAAAAAATAGAAATAAACATTTTTAAAATGTGTGGCTTAGAGAAAATATGTATAATGTAGATAACTATGACTTTGTAGAATTTCTTTTAGCATTCGTGTTTAAATAATGTTTTCTTAAATAATGATTTACCAGGGGGGAGTATTTGACTTTATGTAAAGATTGTGTAATATTTTGCTATCATTGTGTCCAGTCTTAATTTAGTTAGTTCATAGTTTAAGACCCTTCATAAAAAGATTGCAGAAGAATTCCTGATGGAAAGACCTAACTATTACTTATAGAAGTGCTAACAGCCAACCTCTGTTAATTGTTACGCTTCATAGCCCATACTGGATCAAATAAAAAATGGCTACTAGTTTTTCATTTTTAACATATTCAGTTTTTGATTACCTTTACAAGGGATGGTAGACTCTTCTGTTTCATTTTTAAGTCACCACATTTGTATATTCTGTCTCGGCTCATTTTTATTTTCTCTGTGACTGCCATGGGGCAGTCTCCGTGTTTCCAGGTATAGTGTCCCCTTTCACTTTATTCCATGATCTACTGCTGGATATTTCTGTTTGGGTCTCACCATGTGACCTTGAACTGTGACACTGAATCTCTCATCTTCTGGCATTCCCCCTTTATAAAACCTTTCCACTTTTCTCAGACTAAAGCCTCCTCCCCTCCCCCCCCCGCCAGACATCTTTGAGCCCGGTCCACTACGTTCTGGCCTTGGGTTGCCCAGGGAAGTGCCAAGCCTTGTCAGTTGTCCTTTTTAACAGTGAGTTGTGCACTCCTCATCTTCCTGATTAAGCTCACAGTCGCCCACACGCTTGTCACCAGCCACCTACTTGCACTGGTTTTTCAGTGGCTTGTTTTCTGCTCACCACACCGTATGCTGACCACGAGAACTACCCCAGAGTCGGCCATCGATAACACTGCTCTCCTACTCAGACCTTTCCATATAGTTTTCTGTTTTCAGCAAGATTGAATTCAAACCTGTCTTGGTGTGTAGCAACCCTGTCTCCAATTATTTACCTTATTGAAACTGTTTTTCACTCAGTGGCTTGATTCACCGTATCCTGAGTCCCTTCTCCTGGTCAATCTCTGTGCTCATGCTTCAGTCTCCATCCATATGAATATTTCTTCTAACCCAGGGCAGTCACCACATACACCCCCACCACACACGCATGCACATACACACATACACACACACACACACAAGGAACTATCATATCCTCCCCAATGCTGCCTCTCACCTCTTTCAGTGGCTGTTGACTGTCTATATGGGGAATTTCAGAACTGAATGTTGGTTTCTACTAGTTCTAGCTTGGGTAAGTTGTACTGTTCTTCACTGCTTTAGCGGTTCACATCTTATATGCACCTCTAGGCTGTCAATGCCTCCATAAGGAGGACCGCTGCCTCACTGTGTGCTCCGCACACTCCGCAGGCACTAACACAAAAGCTCTGTGAGGATGACCCTGTCGGTCAGTTTTGTTTGCTAGTACGTTTCCAGCACCTGAGACAGTACCTGGAGAAGAATGTGTGAGCCGGAACTAATGATACAGCTGCAGATGTTTAAGAAAGAGTCAGTCATTTTAATTTTAGTTCTACTCTGTTCTCCCTTAGTTTACTTTAAGATTAATACAGTGAGACAGAAATTGAACCTGAGTACAGCGAGAATCTATACACTGGAACGTGGCTGCTCCTTCTGAAAGGCTTTTGTTTTCCTGCAGATATTAATGAATGCCAGCTACAAGGTGTATGCCCTAATGGTGAGTGTTTGAATACCATGGGCAGCTACCGATGCTCCTGCAAAATGGGATTTGGGCCTGACCCTACCTTTTCAAGTTGTGTTCGTAAGTAATAATCAGTTTGTATTTTTGTATTTTTGATCATGTGTCTTTGGGGGTTATACAAAAGAGACAAATATTCAACTAGATACTGAAACTATGAAAGAAAATGCCATTAGTAAAAAATGACAAAAGCAAGGCGATCAACCAAATACGGTAAAGTTAATCTATATCACGGGAACTTCTCCAAGATGCATTTTAACTGCATTGAAAAATACTTCACACTAAAACTCAGAATAGGGCATAACTACAATGAGGGAAGAAACTTGGATAAAAATTAAAAGAATTCAATAGGCTATGGTAGCACATACTTTTTATCCCAGCACTCAGGAGGAAGAGGCTGATAGATTGCTGAGTTCCAGGCTAGCCTGGTCTACAGTACAGAGCTAGTTTCAGGACAGGCAGGGCTACAGAAAGAAATTTTAAAAAGTGAAAAACACAAACCAAACAAGAAGAAGAGGAAGAAGAAGAAAGAGAAAGAAAGAAAGAAAGAAAGAAAGAAAGAAAGAAAGAAGGAAGGAAGGAAGGAAGGAAGGAAAGAAAGAAAGAAAGAAAGAAAGAAAGAAAGAAAGAAAGAAAGAAAGAAAGAAAGAAAGAAGGAAGGAAGAAAGAAAAGAGTTTGTTGAAATAGGTGAATCAGTCCTTTGTGTTTCTGGGAGATAAAAACAGATTTTTCCTCCATAAATATTTAAGCCTTCTTTAGGCTAAATCAAGAAATCAAGCTTGGCCTCAGCTTTTGCCTTTAATTACTGCAAGTACAGATTCCCGAGGTTTTACTGTAATTTCTCAGTTGGAAAAGCCTGGAACATCATTCTCGTGCATTTCAGATTTTCTGGCTCTGCTCTGTTGTCCTCTGAATCTACAAAAGAGCTATAAAGTAACTCTGGTGGTTTGGGGGATGTCTTCGGGGTTTTCTGTCCTGTATGGAGAAGGTAAAATTCTCCCATGAAGCCACATACTCGAAATACGATTTCACCAAAAGAGCCGTCTTAATGAAAATGAATCCTGTATAGTCGTTAGGGTATTTATATGATCATTGTATACTATGCTATCTCTCTGACGATTAGCAGAGGTGAAAAGCCCTAAAAAGGATAACCTGTGTGTGCATATACATGTGCACGTGTGTCTGCATGTTTGTGCCTGCTGTGTGCGCTGTCACATGTCCATCGTGTACGTGTGTTATCTATGTATATGGAGAATGGCTCTGCATGTGGCTATGTGTGTGTGTGTGTGTGTGTGTGTGTGTTTGTAGACAAGAGGACAACCTCAAGTGTCATATCTCAGACACCACTTATCTTGCTATTGTGGACATGGTCTTTCACTGGCCTGGAACTCATCAAGTAGGCAAGATTGGCTGGCCCGTGAGTCCCAAGGCTTCACCTGTCTCTGCCTCTCCAATACTGGGATTGTTAGCTGGCTTTTTCTTATATGGATTATAGGGATCAGACTCAGGTTCTAATGCTTAGCAGAGAACCTTACTTTACCAAATTAGCTCTCTCCCTAGCATTAAAATTCAGATTGAAAATATTATTTTATATTCTAAAATATACGGATGGTTTGTATTCACCTGTCTGTGTATCGCATGTACGTCTGGTGCCCACAGAAGCCAGAAGATGGCACTGGATCTCCTGGAACTGGAGTTATAGAGAGCTGTGAGCCACCACGTGGATGCTGGCAATAGAATCTGGGTCCTTTGGAAGAGCAGCCAGTGTTCTTAACCACTGAACCATCTCTCCACACCCCTGAATGCAGAATTCTAACTGATAGCTACAGTTTATTGTAACACTGATCATAATTAGGGAAGTAGGTAAACAGTGCACAGTTTTTAAAAACTGTGTGTGCTCATACAACGCTTTAAAGCTCCACCGCAGGGTGAGGTGACATGAAGAACGGTTCTGTGTGTTTCTCCAGTTAGGCATCTTGAGTTTATTCTCATGTGGACTCAATGGCTATTAACTGCATCTTTCCTGTCCTGCCTCACATTTGATCGAGTGAAAACATTCTGCATGAGGACACGGCCTTTCAGTGTTAGCCCGGTGTATCAATGTCTAAGCTGTGATATATGGAGAAATGAAATGAAATAACGTAAAAACAGTCTCGTTTGGTGGATTTAAGCCTTTTGAAACTTTGTTACTAATTATTCCTATTTTCCTTTAAAAACTGGCAAATGCAGATTAGGAAATTGTGCACGTAAGTCTTCCTCCTCCTTCTCCTCTTCCTCTTCCTCTTCTTCTTTTTCTTTTTTCCTCCTCTATGTTCTTTTATGTGTGATTTTGATCTGAAGCTGACAGGTGCCTAACTGGAGGCCATTTTAGAGGTTGCTAAAGCAGACTGCAGTTTTCAAACAAGGCACATTTGAAAACTGTTTGAAGGTTGAATCTTAGAGAACAAACAAAACTGTCAATGATATCCAGATAATTTAGAAGTATCTTTTGGGTACTTTGAACTCCATAAATGACTCCATAAATCAGGTTCTAATTTAATCAGCAGTTAGTATAAAGAACTTTGATACAGAATTTGTAGAAAATACCTTTTTATTTGACATAGTCTGGTTAGAATTCTCACAATGAAAGTTGCAGATTAGGTAAACTTGGAGACCCGGCCATAGACTTGTGAAAGTTTGACAAGATCCGATGTCTAGCGTGGAGGGCAAGCATCCAGATTTTAATGAAATCATAGACACCTGCCAATGTGAATTTTGAAACATTTGCACAGTTCCTTAGCATTTATTTTCCTTGTCATTGCCCAGATAATTCTGAACTTATTAAACAACCATCCATTCTTATTTGAAAAATAAATAATTCAATTTTACGGGTCAGCTGCAACAGCTGAAATGATAAGTATTAAGTGATGTTTGTTGCTAGTTCAGTGTTCCAGTTTAGAACTCAGAGTTAAAATCAGGCCCTTTACCAGCATGGAGTTCACAGATGTGCTTCCTTTCTTTGTCCCTGAATTTACCACATGTGGTATCATGGAGGTGCGTCCAGTTCTATTAGAATTTGTGATTTGTATCTATTCGTCCAGATTTGTGTAAAGAAACTGATGAGGATTCTAAAGCCAGTTGGAAAGAATTAGGGGAGAGTGTGAGGTTCTCAGTAAGTGAGGACAAATGGTGTATCCTTCATAGTCATGGGAGAGTAGCAAAGAAGATTAGGAAATGAGCGAATGTGTGTGACACACACATACACACATGCGTGCGCGCGCCAGCCAGAGCTTGAGTGTACAAACATGTGGTAGACCCAAACAGCATTTGCTTAAGAAGCACGAAAGTGGGGTACATCCGGGTCATAAAATGTGAGGCTGACTCTGTGACTTCCAAGAAGTGTACTTGGCAGTGACTAAGGACCTCTGGGAAGCTCTGGGGAGCTCTCTGTGTTTCTGAAGGCAGCAAGGTGAACACCCTCTGCGTTCTTTGACTCCAGCCAAAGGGTGCAGTCAGTCAAAAAGAAGGAAGAAGATGGTTGACATTTGTTGGCTCTTCTGACCTGTGCTTGTGCTGAGGGTGCTAGACCAGTATACTCCAAACCTGCTTCTGCCTATCTGGTGGGGAAAACTGAAAAGTCTTGGCTCATCACAGTAATTTGCAGAAAAGTAGAACAAATTGAGAAAGATTTTCTACCTTCTGAACTACGCTTGCTTCTCTGCAGGCATTTAAGCATGTCATATGACTGCCGTCCAGGTATAGTCCCAGATGAAAGAAGTCTGCCTTGGGACTTTTAATGCTTTATATGTTCTCTACCCTTGGACTTGGAGTTAATTAACAGAAACAGGCAGCCAGGGAGGAGATGTACTCAGGAACTTCTGCCATCACCTGAGAGGTCATGAGATAAAGAAGGGCAACTGCTTTCTAAACAGCCAGCTACATTTGTATGCTTTCTAGTTAGTTTCCCCACCCTCTTTATCAAGTGTAATATTATCGTTCATGTCTCACACATTAGAAATTAGAGCTAAGAGAATTTTAGGAAATTCTTCAGATCACATAGTTAATAACCAACAGTTGAGATTTTTTTTTTTTTTTTTAATCTAGGATTTGGGCATCCAGATTTTCGGTTCTAGGTCAGCAGTCAGCAAACTGCAGTCCATGGATAGAATTAGCCTGATGTCTGGTTTTGTAAATAAAGTTTTATTGACACACAGCCATCTCCATTTACATGTTGTCTAAGGCTGCTTTTATAGTAATCATGGTGGTGTTAAGAAGTTGGAACAAAGACTGTGGAGCTAACAACACCTAAAATACTTACTATCTGGCCCGTTACAGAAAAGGAGTGCTGACCCATAAGCTAACGATCTGGCTGGTAGAACATTCTGAGACAGTAAGGAATGTCTGCATCCATGCTGCCTGAAGAAGACATTCGTCAGTTCAAACAGGAACTGAACTTTTAACTTAACTTTATATAATTTTTATTTAGTAATGTGTGCCTCTTGTTTGATGTATTAAGCTACATAGTTCTAGATTTTTTTTTTTTTTTTTGTATTTTTGGTTTTTTAGAAGGTGGAATGAAGTTACTTCTAACTCTCCTACTTGTCCCTGAAATTGACCTTCCTTGCTAGCTGAATGTCTTTTTGTTTGTTTGTTTGTTTGTTGACCACATTAACTCTGTTTGCTCAGACTACGGAGTGGAGCCTCTCAGCTTGGACTTTTTCATCTCATTTGGCTTTCAAGGAAGTCTAGAGTCTTCATCTTTTATCTTGATTCCCCCCTGCTTTTTTTTCCCTAACTCCTTTATGGCTGCCTCAGCTCAGGGACCCTACTGTTCCTTATAGGACATAGCACCATGGACTGGGGGAATAGACAGATCTGTGCCACCTATTTGCTTTGCTCCCGGATAATAATGGTAACAATAAAAACCACGGTGGCGATGATCTTTATTGTATACTCAATAAGTGCCTGGCCATAAGGAAGGTCCTGTGCATAGACTGTCACATGTGTTATTTCTGAGATCTCCCTGAGATGCATGCTGTTAGTCTTCCTGCTTTGGACGTGAAGGAACTAAAGCAGAGAAGGGCTGAGGGAAGGTTCTTTCAGAGAGTCACATGGCCTGTAAGCCACAGAACTCTGTCCTTCCATAGGCTGAGTCAGGATAAAGGAGATAGTCTAAATTTTGGAGAGCTCTCAAGGCTCCACCTCGTAAAGGTTTCATGGCTTCCTCCGAACCGTATCACCCGCTGGGCACTAAGTATTCAAGTATTTAAATGCCAAGAGCCTGTGGGTGGCATTTCTTTCCCGTTCAGAACACAACAACAATGAGTAGCAATCATTATGGGACAAATGTCGGGAAATTGAAGAAATTGTTCTCTGAATTGCCCATGGCCCTGGAACCCACATGTAACACTAATGTGATTAGTTTTATAGTTGATCCTCAATTGTGTATAAAATAGGCTCTGATGAGATGAGTTGACATTGTTTCTGTGTGAATATGGGTTGTAAGTCCCAGTCAGTTGGGGAAAAAAATTCTGGAGCAAAATCCTTTGTGAACTACACGAGAATCAAGTGCAGCTTCTAAAAAAAAAAAAAAAAATACCTGCATATAATGTACTTACATATGTGCGGCTCACACATATGAGCACATGTGTGTTATGTGAGTGGCAACAATCATTCCAAGGGCTTACCATCCTTTGGGGGTCTATTACCTTGCTGCTAAGCTTTCTTTTACTTTTGGTCTGTGACCTTTGACCTTTTGTAGCTTACTTGCAAAGAAGCCAGGAAGTGAGCAGGAGAGGGAAAGCTCCAGACGTTCTGTCTACACACTTCTTTTGGAAGCCACAGCGAAGCCAGCTTTCTTAGGCATATTTTGTAAAGGTGATTTTGCCTATTTTGTTCTGTTTTTGTCACACGAGGGATCCATGGAATCCCTGGCCTCGTACATGCTAGGCAAGTGATTTACCACTGACCCATGCCGTCAGCACATATGTGGGTTTGGAATCTTCAGGATTATTTTGTAGATGTTTTTCACCTATTAGATTTTTCATCTATCCCCTATCCTCCAACCCTCAGTTCACTGGTAATATCTTTCTTTACCTCCTTGAACGTCTACTGCCAAATAATGATCAAGTTGGGCACAAAATGTACTTGATAGAATAGAGACAGCTGCATTTTATATTATTATAGGTGTCTGATCATCCATTCTGTGTCTACTGTGTGCCAAGGACTTAGAATATCATATATGAATATGAATATTTGCTCTGTCCTGTGTAAGTAAGAAAGTTATTGAGGTTTAGCCAGAATATAATTCAGCATTTTTAAAAAAGAAACAGAGCCAATAGGGTAAGCGTATGTGTACATGAGCCAATTTCTTAAAATAAATGCCCTTCCCCATGTACAATATAAATATTAGAGAAATACTCTTTTGCATGTTAGTACATACATTTATAAATATGTACCTGCATGCATATCATATATGCTTTTGCAAAATAAGGGGAGGTGGCATTTATTTCAGGGGACTGGTTGGCGTAAGCACAGAGACTGATGACTCTAGCATCACAGAGCAGGAGGCAGACAGTTCACTGGGTGAGCTGATGTAGGAGCTTGCTTTTGAAGCGAGCTGACTGATAGAATTTCTTATTCTCAATGCAGATCAGTATTTTTTGTCTTGTAAATGCATGAAAAGACTGGGTGAAGCCCACTCACATCATAAAGTCTCCTGGCTTAAATGTCAGTGTCCTGTAAAAGAACAAAACCCAGCTAACACCCGAAAACAACAGCCGGTCTAGTATCTGTTTAAATAACAGGGTATTTTTGCTTAGCCTTGGTTGGTACACAAAACTAATCATTATTGCTGTTCAAAGTGGGTTTTCTATAAACCCATAAAATTGTTATGCAAATCAAAATATGAAAAAAAAAACCAAGGGTCAGTATAGACAAGTGTATTAATTGTTTTTTGTTGCTTTGATAAACCCGTATGATCAAGGCCACTTCATAAGACAAAGTTTAATGTAGTTCACATTTCCAAAGCGTTAGAGTCCATAATGCTAGGGACAGCAAGGCAGCAAGCCATAGGCAGAGCAGTAGGAGCAGCAAGCCGGGAGTGCACATCTTGACCCACAAGCTCAAAGCAGAGAAAAGAAAGCAGAAGTAGCCAGTTTTGGTTTGTGGTGTGTGTGTGTGTGTGTGTGTGTGTGTGTGTGTTTAATCTCAAAGCCTGCCTCCAGTGTCGTGCTTTCTCCAGTAAAGCTTTACCACTTAAATTTTCCCAAACAGCACTGCCAATTGGGTCCCAAGTTTTCAAATGCCATAAACTAGAGGGTACATTTCCCATTTAAACCATCACAAGCAAGTTTTCTGAAAATTTGGGGAACAGGCAAGTGGTAGATGTACATTTTAGAGCCAGCCATGTCCCTTGCATCTTCCTCGGCCACATGCCTTAACTGTTTAGATCATTCTCAGAGCATCTAACCTGGGGGAGTCAGTCCTGTTGGAAAGGTGGAAAGGTGCCTCTAAGCAGGAAGTTGGATTCATTTGTGAGTCCCAGGGGCTAGAGGAAAGGCAGATTGGGATGATACCAGGAGAGAGAAGAGATGGTCAAGATGGAGACACAGACAGGAGGCCACCAACCTGGGACTGATTCAGCAGTGTTGGGTCACTGTGAACCTGGTCCTGTAGCGCTTACCCTAACCACGCGTGCATTAAGAAACACACATCTCAAAGGAAAGGCTGCATCTTGTTCTCAGTTCTGCCTCAGGTACCAGGCATTTGAGTGATGAGTACTCACTACTAGTTTACGGTCCAAGAGAGGAGGTAGGACTTGGGTGACAGCAGGCTGGTTGCCTTTGCAGCGTAGAGTAAGGACTTGAGACTTTGCCTGAGCTGCTGTGGCTATATTGGGACTTTGTGTATATGGGCAGGTCAGCAGCAACTCCCCGCCTGCCATTTACGTTCTCTGGCCGTGGGTAAGAATTCCCAAGCTTCTGCCAGCTCTCCAGATGCTAGTTTGTGGTACTAACCACGCTCCTGATTTTCCACGGCACCTGGACATTCACCAGCCATTGCCCTAGGACTAATTTTGTACCCCAGTCTAGTGAAACAATGGATCACAATTGTGATTAATTATAGATGACTAGTTTGTTGGACAGTTAGCTATTGGTGGAAAGGTTTGAACTTATATATGCATTCTTATATTAATATTTGTTAAAAATAGAACCCAGACAGAGACAGGAATAACTAGCTACGGCATTTTGTGCTCTGACTCCAAGCATGATTTAGTAAATGGATTCATAATCGAAAAGGATTCCCATAATCTAGATAGGAACTAGAACGTGGTTTCTCAACCATGCGGTAAGGGCCATCTTATTTTAACTTAAAAGTCAGTATGACCTGTTTCTTCTATGACATTAGGCGTTCTCTCTCTCCTCTTTAGCGGATCCTCCTGTGATCTCAGAAGAGAAGGGCCCCTGTTACCGCCTTGTTAGTCCTGGAAAGCAGTGTGTGCACCCTCTCTCTGTTCACCTCACCAAGCAGATCTGCTGTTGTAGTGTGGGCAAGGCTTGGGGCCCGCACTGTGAGAAATGTCCCCTCCCAGGCACAGGTAAGCCATAGCCAGCTGTATACACACAAATGTTGCCAGCTACAGGCACACAGGGACTTTAGCAGCTTGGGTTATTTTCAGTTTCTGAGTTTAGTTTTTAATGGTATAACGTATTTGTATTGTTTCTGAAGAAAGCATAGAGGCAGAAGCTCAAATCAGAAAAAAAAATGAACAAAGGAATTCTCCATTATTTCTGGGCAACAGCAGACTTCCTTTTGAATGTTTAGCTAGGAAGAAAAACCCTTGCATTTTATTCTCAGCTTCCAGAACTCACAGACTGATATTTAAGTATAAAAGCCAGAAGGCTGTACAGGGTCATGCCCTGTCCCGATGGTCCACCATCCATCATTTCACAGTATCGACCTTGGGGGACACTGACTTATTTACTTGGCTACTGAAACTACACTTGATTTCTTCGATTGGAAACACAAAGAATTGTATTCAGCTTTGAATTTATCCTGCATAGGTAACTCCAAAGCAGACACTGCCAAAACCACAGTGAACTTTGGAGGTGGTCAAGTTCTTTACTCCTCAGTTTGATTCGTAATTACCTAGTGCTCTGAGAGTGTAAATTTCTTTATGTAACTTACTTTTACCAAGGAATCAATAAGGAATCAATAAACTCTCAAAGCAGAGTCAAAAGAAATTCAGTGGAGGAGAAAGGCACATGACCTATGAGCATTGGTCATCTGTCATATGGCCAAGGAAGGTGTGGCGTCTGCCTCACTGGCTTGGTGTAGCTGCAAAACACCACACTAAGTTGCTTCCTAGAGGAGCAACCCCCAGGGAAGTCCATTAAATCTCTCCCATGTCATGTCTTACACTACATTGTTAGCAAATTCCACAAGAGTAGACAGGATTCAGAGGTAAACTTTAGTATCTTAGTTCACCTTTGGTAGTGGTTAAGAGTCAAAAGGAACAATTAAGGCAAAGTGATTTGGGGCTGGCGATTTTACACTCTTCCCGTTGGCTCCAGTACCGTCCTGTGCCGTCTAACACACTCGTTACTAAAAAGTTTTGTTATTCATAGGCCCCCATTTCTCTTTAAGTTCAGTTTTGATGGTGTTTTAATCCTTACATGAAGTGTAACCATGATGGGGAATGTACATCAGGGCCACTGCCTAAAGCACAATAACTAAATTTTATTATGATATTAATGATACTAGTAATACAATTTTTGTACTTAAGTTTTGCTTATGTGATGATTTTAATTAAATGTGTGCTTTGAGAGAAAACTATGCTTTGTTCTGTAACTGTTCATTTTTTTAATTAAGAGTTCTCTGTCCTAGTAGTTGAATGTGTGATCACTGTAAAAACAGTATTTCAACATGCTTTAAAGGAATGTTGTAAAGTTTTCTTTTTATTAAGGACTAATTTCAGGTCCAGTACATTCAAAAGATGACTTCTTGTTCAGTGAATATGAGAAATGACTTCTTTTACTTTCAATTTTAAAAGTAGAAACAAAAACTTGACCATAATCCCCCTTCTTTGCATTTGGTAATTTGCTTCCAACACCAAGAGCTCAGGGCTTAGGTGGAGTTTGTCCTGTCTGCTCCACACCACCAGCCGCCACCGTCTTTTTTCTCCACTCGCTCTTGGGGATTTCTGCGGAGGTCTGCAGATCACACATCACACCCAGTCCACTCGCAGGGGGGGAAAGATATTTTAGGACTTTTCCTGGCAAGGGTGATGATTACACGGTACAGAATGTCCCATTGTCCTCTGGATAGTGAAACTGACCAGATTTTTGCTGGTTGCTGTCCCTGTCTGCTCATTTAGAGAACCACACACAGCTTGGTTGGGCATTTCCTGCCTGCCATGGCTTCTGTCGGTAGCTTCTGACCAGTCCCTACTTTGTGGATTTCTTCTCACTATTGGAAGGACCTCTACAAAACCACTCTCCTCTTGCCCACTTCTTCCCCAGTATCCCCATTCCAGATGTAGCGCTCCATTCTGGCTGAATCTTTGGGTGTATCAACTGGAAACAAGTCAGGAGAGTTTCAGTACCCTATTTCCCGGAATATAGTGAACACTTTCGTGCTTGTCATGTAATTTAGATGTTCGCTGACTTCTTTGTTAATAATCAATGAAAGCACAACAGTAGTAGAAAGGAGAAAACCTGATTACATATTCTCATATTAGGTAGTTGTCATCTGTATTTAAAAGAGCTCCAAGTATAGTACAGATCTTTTTATGTAATATAGTTTATACATATTTAATGTAGTCTGGTGGCATATTGGCTACTAGCATATAAATACAATACATAAATTTTCATGCTAAATATATATCCTATTTAATTTACACACACACATACATACTAATAGGGTAAAATAAGGAATTAATAGTTGAATAACTGTTTAAAGTAAAAGTTGAATTTTTGTAAATATGCAAGTCTATCGGAAATTTAAGCAATTTGCTTACATTTTGTATCTGTTTCTGAAGTTTTGAAATGTACCTATATTAGTGATGATTTATTAAGAGATATTCATCATGATATTTTCCTCTGTATAAGTTTGCACTGTTAGATTTTTAAAAGGAATATTTTCCCATCCCAAATCTAGCTGCTTTTAAGGAAATCTGTCCTGGTGGAATGGGTTATACGGTTTCTGGCGTTCATAGACGCAGGCCAATCCATCAGCATATAGGTAAAGAAGCTGTATTTGTCAAGCCAAAGAACCCTCAACCTGTTGCTAAAAGTACTCATCCTCCACCTCTCCCAGCCAAGGAAGAGCCAGTGGAGGCCCTGACCTCGCGGGAGCATGGGCCAGGAGTGGCGGAGCCCGAAGGTGAGCTTCCATGTCGGATGTGGGTTCTAGCTGCCCATCTCTGTGTCTGTACTTTTGTGTCTGCTTTTACCCCTCTAGAGCATGGCTGAGTGCTCTTAATGTTGCTGAAATTTTCAAGCGTGTAATTTTTAATGGATGAGGAAGCTCTGCTGGGAATTGTCGGATGTTTAGCTCTGTCAGTGTTCTTTGACCTTTATATGATAGCAACATACACACACACACACACACACTTGTTACAACAATAAAGGTGCCACTAAACATCCTTAGTGGACCATTTTCCCTGATTACAAGTCACTGCCCAGCAGGTAACAATATACCCTGTGAATTCCAGAACATTGTCTTGCATTTGGGGAGCTATAGTAGCCTAATGTTTACTGCTGGAGGGGGATTTTCATCCTCCAGGAATAGTCCAGATTCATTTCTGTGTCCAGGGAACCTCTACTGAGTTCTGATGTACAAAGTGGAATCCACAGGCTTAAAAATGTTCAAGTATGGGCTGAGCTTTCATGAAATGGTATAGCTGACAGGGGAATAATGCCAGATAACAGGCAGGAAAAGCAGGAACCGGTCAGATCAAGGGTCTAGGAGGGCCCTGGTAAAGTCCTTTCATTTACCTTCTGAGAAATTCGAGATTCAGACACAAAAAGTGTATAATGGGACCCATGACTAAGGGAAGAAAGTCGAGAGATCTCCAGTTTTGATAGTCTCTGGCCGCCCACCCACAAGACGGATTTTCTTCTCTCCTTGGTGCATAAAGTAGTTTTCCAATATTTTGACTATTTTGATTACCACACAAAAGCCTCGCTCCTGAAAAAAGGAACACTTAGGTCTGTTTAAAAAAGAAAAGAAAAAAGTTCTTGTTGGCTTTTGCCGTTTGATTCTTAGGTAAGGATTTAGGGTGCCCATTTGAGAGTTATACGGGAGCTTGGCATAACCTCCTTCCTTCCCTGAGTATTGGTTCCTTCTGGCCTATTTCTTAGTTCACTCACTGTGCTATACTCCTTCCTCGGGTAGACAGAGCTCGTAGGACTTGTCTCTGTGATCCTAGATCTCAGCCTGTGGGTTACAACCCCCTTTGGGGTCAATGATTCTTTCAGAGGGGTTACCTAAGACAGTTATACATATCAGATATTTAATTATGCTTCATAACAGTAGAAGAATTGTAGTTACAAAGTAGCAACAAAAATAATTTATGGTTTGGGGTTACCACAATACGAGTAGCTGAGTTAAAGGGCCGTAGCATTAGGAATGTTGAGAATCTAGGTTGTTCATCCTTTGTTTAGCAGAAGGAGATGGGCGGAAGTGTGGTTCTGTCTCTAGAATTCCTTAACAATGGGTTCATGGGGCAGAAAGGTTCCTCCTGTTGAAAGAATACTGGTTTTCATTTATCTGGTAGTCTCATTACTTCCTGGAATTAATGGATCCAACTTATTTGCTAATGGTTAAGGAGGCATAGTGACTCAGAAAATTCCAAGTAATAACAAAATTGAGGACTAGTGCTAAGAATTGCTTAATGAAAACAAGCACTTCAGAAATACAAAGACCTCACCCTGCCACAATAACATTAGTGATTGTGTAATACTTAAGTTGCTAATTATATTGATGCTAATTTATAATTGTCCCTTGCTGGTTTATGAGGTTTGGCTTTTGTTTGATTTAGTTAGCATGAACGTAATCAGAAGCCTTCATTAAAAAACTGTATTATATTAAAGGTGCAAAAAGTTTTCATGAAAGTTCTCAATGAAAAAAAATATTCTTTTTTTAACACTGACATCAGATGGATTTCTGAACATTGGAAGCATTTGGTTTTTAAGACATGGAAGTTCCCAAAACTCAGGATTAAACATTAAATACTGTTTCAGGAAGTGTTTTCTTTAAACTTGAAGTTAATTTTCTTAATTTTGAATGAAAGACTCTGAACCTTTGATCTCTGAACTTTGATAGCTGAACAATGAAAGAGCACAAAAAGTTCTTTGTTATTCATGTGTAAAATCCTTCCAGGTGCAGATGGCTGGGATTCCACATTTGGCTTAATTTGCTTCATAATTGTTTGGGGGAGATGCTGGCTCTCTAATGCCTTTTGAAAACTGAAATATGATAAGTAGCTTGTACTTGGCCATGCTAATTCCCACCTCTCTTTTCTGGTTTTAGTGGTAACGGCACCTCCTGAGAAGGTAATTCATTCATTGTTTTTTTTTAAGTCTTCTCTCTTTTTTTTTACTTCAAAACACTTTTTTAAAGATATGTATAGTTTTTTTTTAACTTTGAACTTTGAGACATTCATATTATAGATCATTTAGTGTAAAAAAAACAGTTCATCAATATGAGAAATTATATGACAGGATTTTCTAAATGGTGTTGCTATTCTCAGTGCTCAGAGAGTGACAGCTGATAGGTCGCAGGGATGGGGTGAGGAAGACCACCTATTCCCACAGAAGCTAAATCCTGGACAGAAGAAAATGATGAGCAGAACTTATAATCAACTGAATGCCTGAACTAACTGTGGGAAAAAGGCTCTTTGTGTTCATGCAATTGTGTATTCTCAGTATGCACATAAAATTAAGTGAGGCACTGATTAAACTAAAATTTAACACAAACATTTGGATCAAATTAGCTTAAAATTACATAAAATTAGATTAAAAACAGCACTTACTCTTGAAAGCCACAATTAAATACTTGAATGTTGTTTCTTAGAAATTTTAGACAAAATTCGATCAGCCTTAGGTTTAGCAGCATGAAGTCGGACTAGGACTAGTGAGACTCTATAGCAGGGAAAATGAACATTTGCTTAATTGATATCCTGTTTATGTAATATTGCATCTTCCCTGTACCCCATTTTGAATCTTTATTTGATGATATGAAAATTATATAATTATAAAATGTTTTTCATTTATCTAGCATTCATTTAGTTGCTGAGAACATATTAGTTATTAAAACTTACATGGGAGAGAGATGTCGAAATAAAACATTTCGAATAGTGTTTTAATTGTTGGTGTGTAGCATTTGTTATCATATAAGTGTTAAAAGAATCCCGAAGAAGGAGATGATGATTGTGAAACAATTACACTTATCTTGAGAGATATGATGGTATATTGAGTCTGAAAGAAATCACGACTTGCACAGCTGTGGCTCAGTTCACATCTTGAAAGATGGTGCAGTAGCTTACAATTTTGTTGATTTTCAGTTTATCTCGGAATGATACAAAGGAAAAATCATGGTAGGTATGCCAGTCAGCTGCCTGAACAAACCCGTCAAAATTCAGCTTTGTCCTTCTCTTTTTATGATGTAGTTTATTGTAACTGTAATTGAGAAAGAAGAGATACTGTCTCAAGTGATAGGGTGAAGAGTGAGTAAAGAAGACAGGTTATGTCAACCTCTGGCCCCTACATGTGCAGGGACATAGGTGAGGTTGCGCTAGCATACACAAGTCCATGTGTGCGAACATACATACCCCCTCCACACACATACACTCGCACACAGAAAGAAAGAACCAAAGAAAGAAAATGGTGGACCACTACAAAGAATACTGAACACGGGCAGATTTGAGAGTGTAGAATGAAAGAGGGAGCCCCCCCAAAAGTGCCTAAATCTGGGTGGAATGGGTTATTGATTGGCCTTGACAGAAAGGATGGAATTACTTTCAGAGACCGATTTTGTAGAAGAGGGGTCAGGTGTGAGAGTATGAGGAATTTGTGGTATGCCCATAGTACTCAACTCATGCTTGCAAAATTGGGTTTCAATGAAGTCGTCTGTGAGGGTTGTCTACTGTAGAAGCATAAAAGGTAGTAACAAAAGCCAAGAGATAGGACAAGAGTGAAACCGAGGTTGGGAAGTGGGCTTTCTGAAAATTAAGCCAGAGAAGGAGGAAGTTGAGTAACAGTGAGAAAGTAACTTGATGAATGCGCTTAATGAGGTACCCTGAGCGCCCTGGCTCCATGCTGATACAGGAAAAGCACAGATCCATACCTAACCAGCTCAACTGTCCCATTGGTGTGAGCCCCTACAGAGCTACAGCTCAAAGCTGAGCCGTGACGATGCATGGATTTTTTTTGATTCCTTTATTGCTTGAGGTCCAGTTAGGCAGCCCCTGGTCTCTGCCAGCCTACTGCTGCTGAGAGAGCGGGGTGGGGGGGGGGATATTACCTTGTTAAATGTGGGACGAGAGATGGCCACAGTGACTGCCTGGTTCAAAGTACCTAAACTTAGTGGGTTTTCTTCTTTACGGCTTGGTTGTTCCATCAGTCATTTAATCCACAAAATGTGGCCATGGGCCCCTGTGAGTGACATGGATAGTCAGTCCCCAATTAGGGCTAGTGTTGCCCAGTTGTAGATGAGACGTGGGACTCTAGGCCGAGGTCCTTGCTTTCAAAGTTTGACTTTGAACTCCAAGGAGATGGATGAGATGTTTACAGACAGCACAACTGCTGAAAGTAAGAATTTGACATGGTAACAGCACAGTGCTTTAAAATCACATATATAGATGTGTGTATCCGATCCTATGATAGAGCCTTTCTAAGAGTGTAATTAATTAAATAAATAAATAACACTGTGTGGGGGAACAAAAGTAATTCCTGAATTCTCTCTCTCTCTCTCAACAACCACCCAGGAAATACCTTCAGTGGATCAAGAGAAAACCAGAATTGAGCCTGGACAACCCCAGCTCTCCCCAGGGGTTTCAACTATTAAAATTCAGCGACCGTTTCCAGGTAACCTGTGCTGATATGTGTTGTTTATAAGGGTATTCCGAAGAAAATTGTAAGGAGTGTGTGTTTGTGTGTGTATGTTTAATGAATCATTGATTTCATTGTGAAATGCCTACTTCAGTCCATATTAATACATTCCTACACGAGCACAAAGTTAGTGTGGGAAGGGGAATTTGTGTAATATGACAGGAAAGTTCAGCTAAGAGGCTGATCAGGAGATCAGTGATCAGGAGCGGTATACAGTGTGAGTATAAATAAATAAAATTGGAACATTTTATTTATCAAGTAGTCATAGGTTTTGAAATCTCAGTTTTTTACTAAATTGTCGAACAGGAGTCATGACTTAGTACCATGAGCTTTCAGGATCATCATCAGCTCTTGAATGGAGCTACTGTATTATTTAGACGAAGTCTTACTTGCATTTTGCACAGGAATGTCAGTGTATACACTGAGGTCTAATTTTCCCATTCCCCCTCCCTCGTGCAGCGGTGATTGAAAAGGCATCGCCCCCTGTGCCTGTGGAAGTGGCCCCCGAAGCGTCTACATCCAGCGCTAGCCAGGTGATTGCTCCCACCCAAGTCACAGGTTAGTGGAGTGCTGGCTGTCCTGTGCGTCCTGTGAAAACACGGGCGTGAACTACACTTAAAGCGTAACACCAAATGCATGAGATGCCTCATCACAAGGTAAGTCGTAACGGCAAATGTATTGGAGATGAGATGCATAAGGAAATCATAGTATACGTGCCGTGACATATCATAGAGCTATTAATGTTTTAAAAGAATCTTTATAATTTAAAGAGATATTTCTGGAATAATACTTACTAAGAAATATAGGACACAATGTCATGATTCCAGTTTTACTTTTAAATGCCTACAAATAGGAAAAAGCAGACAGAAAGAAATGCACCCACATTCACCAGTGACGAGCTGATAGGGTTATAGGTGATCTTCATGCTCTTAGATACGATTCTGTGTATTTTAGAAATTCTAATAATAACCATATTTCAATCCTTATTTTAAAAATGTAGAGATGTACTGCTTTTGAAACAAATGAGGAAATACAAAATGATAATGTCCTTAATAATGGGGAAATCAAAAGATGAAGTAAGATTATTGTCATGATAAGGATAAATGACACTGAGAAGCACAAATAGGGGATTTCAACATAATCTGTAATAGAGAAAAGTGAAAACAATCCAAATATCCAATTGTAGAGAATAAAATGCTAAGCGACAAAGAAGAAACAGGCCAGCTATGGGTTCAACCACGACCTTATACCTAGTTCAGCAACAGAATTGAAACACACTTGCGCCAAAGCCTTGGTCTTCCCTGAGCCACATGAGATCACTTCTTGGATTTCATTATTTAAAAATTTTTCTTTTCTTTTCTTTTCTTTTCTTTTCTTCCTTCCTTCTTTCTTTCTTTCTTTCTTTCTTTCTTTCTTTCTTTCTTTCTTTCTTTCTTTCTTTCTTTCTTTTCTTCCTTTTCTTTCTCCTTCCTTCCTTCCTTCCTTCCTTCCTTCCTTCCTTCCTTCCTTCCTTCCTTCCTTCCTTCCTTCCTTTCTTTTTGTTGGTTTTTCAAGACAGGGTTTCCCTGTGTAGCCTTGGCCATCCTGGAACTCACTGTGTAGATCATGCTGACCTCGAACTCACAGAGATCCACCTGCCTCTGCCTCCTGAGTGCTGGGATTAAAAGTGTGTGCCACCACCCACCGCTCGGCTTGGATTTCATTATTAATACCAAGTAGAGAGATATAGAAATGTGAGCAATTCTAAATGTTTTTGGAGCTCTATAATGAAAGAAGAGATTTGTTGGAAGGTGGACTAATATGAAATTGCCCTCATGTACAGGATCATGGCCATAGGCAGCCATGATGAGGTTCTGAAGTAGAGACCATTAGGAGAAGATCATACCTTATTATCATGATGGGGTCTGGAAGGGAGAGAGAGCCTTCAGAACCATAGGGAAAAATGGAGGAGCTGCCAACTCTTAAAGGTTTTTAGGGATGGCAGTCAGGTTTCATGCCACATGTCCTAGCTTCACCTCACCTCATGCCAAGGGACATGGAGTCAGGGACTGTGTAGGATGTAAAAGTTATCCTGGGCTACAAATGGGGAGGGAGAGAAAGTGAGAATTTTGAGCTCTAAGCATTCTGATAAACTCTGTTGATGGAGACTTTGGGGGCGTGGTAGGATGGACTCCAGTGTGTGGGGGGGTGACAGAGAGACAGATATATTGAGAGATACAGATATATAGATTTATACAGATGATAGACAGGCATACAGATACAATTTTGATAAAAAATAGGCTCTATGATCTAACACAAATGATAATGATTTTTTAAATAGGCATGATCGAAATTGTTACTCTATATTCTGAGCCCATATGTGCATACATCTGCCCTGATCATTTGAAAACATATAAGTATGTAATGTACTCCTTTTGGAAAGAAAAACCCTATAATTATTTATCTCAGTGTTATAAAATGTCATGTGACAATGAATTCACAGGCTTTTTAAAATAAGTATTGCATTTCTATTTCCTAATGTGACGGTAAATTTAGTTCTGAATTTGCATGTCTGTCATTTTTTGCACTTTTATAAAAGTTAATTATATTTTGAATAGTTAAATGTAGTTCATCATTTAACAAAACTAGAAATGATTCTGAATGTCTTTTTTTCAAATGAATATTTTCAATTATCTATGTGTGTGTATGTATATATATATGTGTGTGTGTGTGTGTGTGTGTGTGTGTGTGTGTATGTATGTATGTATGTTTGTATATGTGGGCATGGGGTCTGTGAGTGTGTGAGTATAGTGTCTGCAGAGTCCAAAAAAAGTCTTGGAACAGGTGGTGGTCAGTCACCCGCCACGGGTGGTTCTGGACGAGCGGAGTGTGCACATCTCTGCAGCCCTGGTCGTCTTGGTTTCATCTCTTAAATGCAAACATGTGAGGATTAACAAGTGGGGGGCTCTGGGCTTCAGCGGAGCGACAGAGCTGATTGGAAGAAAGGCGAATGTGGCCCTGCTGTATGAAGTTGTAAGAAGATAGCTCAATTTGGTCTGGCAGATATTCAGGGCTAACATCTGCTATCGCATGTTGGAAGCACAAATATTTCCTTCCAGGAAACAAGTGATTGTGAATTTTTTGTTTGTTTGTTTTGTGTAACAGTTGTTACTTCCACTCCCTTTAGTAAAATAACTTTTTGGAAGGAATCCATCCTTAGGAAGAATATTATAAACAGAGAGTCTTCTAATTGATGTATTTGCAACTGCAGAGCCGTTACATAAACACGAGGTACAATAGCATGAGAATATGGTTTCATGCCAAATTTCACTTTCAGTCAAAATGTAAACATTCCTGGTGGTTTAATGTGAAGACCAAAGATACAGATTTAAGGAACTCTCGCATAATTTATCACAGGAACATTGTGTAGTTTTTAGTTCTTCTCCTTTAAAGTCTAGACATGATCAGTGTCGTATCTTACTGCTGTTTTCTCCTACAGCTGAAGAAAGGACTAATCTAAGATTCTCAACTAAACACAATCAGTTCCACGTTGCTCAGTGATGATATCTCTGTGATTGTGAGATTGGAAAGTAGTCTTTTTGGATCTGTCCACACACCCTTGAATATGCAGTAATTATAAAAGGAGCTGAGTATTTGTGGGAAGCATTAGTTTCCACTCTGAGCAGCTGACTTGGTGGCTTGCTGCATTATTGGCCTACTGTTTCTAAATAAATCAGGCATTTCAGCATATAAATTCTTGATTTTGCACAGTGTCATAATAGCTGAAGGATAGGTTGGAAAAAATCAAACCTTTATTTTGCTAGCAAATATTTACAAAGTGGAAACATCTGTTTCAGTTGTTGTGGGACAATTTCTGCCCTTCCTGGGGAAGTTGGGAAGCCAGGGCATTTTAATAAACCTTTCCATGAGTTAATATTTGATGCCTTGCTTTGGCTCTTTCTGCACTATCCCCATTGCCCTTGCAGACTAGCCAAGAATTACTCTTCCTCTCCCACAACTGCCTTATAGAAACCTCCACAAAGATCATGGCCAGAATGTTTTTTAAAAAAACTATGTACTAGTCTGATTTTTCCAGAACTTAGAGTGGACCCCTTTGAAAATGTTTGTCCCTGAAGGATATCCCTACTGTCATTACAGTCTCAAAAGACAATGCCGATGGAAAATGAACTGGTTAAAGTCTGAAAGAATCACCCTTTGCCATTCCAGCTCCGTTGTCTGTGCACTGATTCCTTTGTTCACCCATCCCTTTGAGTCATCCCACAGTGAAGAAATGACCTCGATATCAACACACCTGTTTTCACAACTGGCCCAAAGCTTCTCTTTCCACTAAGCTTTAGAAAATAAACACACTGAGCTATTGAGTCTTCCGTTGACCTCGTTGCTGAGATGTACAGAGCATTTGGTTTTTCTTTGGCTTTTGCTCATGTTTTTTTTTTTCCTCCCTAAGTCTTCAGTGGGTTCTTGACAAAGGACTAGAATAAGGTTCTTGAGCCAGTGAGGGTGAGGTTGTATCATGGGAAGCAGTGTCTTGTGACCCAAGATACACACGTGTGAGCATTTGGATGGGCACAGAAAAGAGTCCAACGGGACACTCAATTGAAAATCCCTGTGAGACGCCAAACAATCCCTGGAACAAAAGCCGTTCGTTTTCACCAGGTAGCCCTTGAGGGCAGGAATGAGCACTGCCTGAGGTCTGGTCTCAGTGCTATGTCCTAGCTGCATTTCCAGCACTCGTGCAGACAGTTTCTAGAAGAACTGTGTGTCTCTTCCTAAACTGGCCCGTTCTGTAAGAATGAGTTCACATGCCTGCAGGTGAGAGACTCTTGGGAAAATGTAATGCATCTTGTCTTTGCCATTAGACCCAGAAAAGCCAGAAATGTTTTTCTATCAAGACAGAATCCTAGCCAGGCATGGTCGCACAAGCCTTTAGTCCCAGCACTCAAGGAGGCGGAGGCAGGTGGATAGCTGTGGGTTCAAGGCCAGCCTGGTCTTCAAAGTGAGTCCAGGACAGCCAAGCTTCACAGAGAAAGCCTGTCTGAGAGAACAGAAATGAAAATAAAAGACATAATACTCAATACTCAACTTTCTGTGTATGAAAACCTAATATGAAGTGAGGAAAACATACTTTAAAAGGTTAAAAACATACATACATACATATACATGCACACACACTGATATGTACACTCGTGAGCATGCTAGAAACCATACCCAAGCCCAGGGCCTTTTTCATATTAGAAAAATACTTTAAGCTTAGTGCTTAGCTCTTTGACGCACTGTCTAATTATGTAGCTTAGGCTGACCTTGAACCTTGAACAGTTCCCCCCGTCCCATCTCCCAATTCTAGAATTATAGAAATGTAACACCAATCTCAGGTGATTTATGCTCACTCTAAGGAAAACACTGATTCTGACTAACTCTTCGGTGTTTGCTTTGTAGAAAGCAGATAGACTTTTGTGAAAGTGAGTGAGGCTCTTCCTCACTCTCTCTAAGAGAGTGGGATCTTGCTAAGCAAGTCAATAGAAGCAACCTTTGAGAACAAAACATTGCTAACAATAATTAATCACAGCTAAATCGTATGAATAATGAAGAAATCAAGTATGTTGTAGGAATGTTCCTTCCTTCTTTCCTTCATTTCTTCCTTCCTTCCTTCCTTGATACATTTCTTAGTAGCCTCTAGTGGTGTCAACATAGAAGTTCCATATATTTTTTAGTACCCCACCAGCCAGGACTAATATCTTTGAGCTGTGCCTCTAAATGCTTAATTTATAAGGTAGTCAACCCAAATTCCTCAACGTTCATCACCTGTAAACTTTAGCCTCACAGCTCTAATTTAGTGTGCTGGGTTGAAAGACCAGTGTTACTCATTTCATTTCCTACAACTGAAGAGTTTTCATTGTTAACCATTTTTCCTTCATATGGTTATTTTAATTCATGTGTGTAAAACTTCCAACCTATAGTTCTGCCTGAAAAATAACAAATAAATATTTGGTAATCAAGAAATTGGGATTTGTGAGGTGGAATGTACTGATCAAACCTTTTGGATTAAACCCTAGTGTTATAGCCTTTTAGTTCACTCTCAGTCATTGCCCTAGGATGATAATTCACCTTTCAATGAATTAATTTTATTTTTGTAAATTTGGCTTTTCCTGTTTTAAGAAAATGGTCAAAAAATATGTATAGGAATTTCCTTTAATTAACAAGCTAAGAGCTCTAAATGCTAATTATTTTCAAAGGAGGCATCTACCCATAATGGATAAATGATAGGTGGAAATGTACTTTTTCTATTTTCTTATTATGAAATTCCCATTGGAAATTTTTTACTTGAGAGTCTATGAGCATAAACCAGTGACAGTCTTTTTACCTTTTATCTTCAGAGTTTTGTAGAACATAGAAATAATATTGTATTTATTTTATTTTATATGTATAGGTGTTTTGTGTGGGTGTGGGTGTGTCTGCACACATACACCATTTGAGTGCTTGGTTTGTGTGGAGGCCAGAAGAGGATGTCAGATTTCTTGGGACTGACTGGGTGTTGCAGACTGTGTGTTTGCTGAGAATTCAGTCTAGGTCCTCTGGAAGAGTAACCAGTGTTCTTAACTGCAGAGCCATTTCTCCATCTGCATTAGGTTCTTCTATGACTTCATTGTGAACAATAGTCACAGCAATGATGACTAACTTCTTTGAGCTGCACATTAAGGTACCTGTGTCATTTAGCTCTTCTCTTTTCAAGGTCATACTCTGAAGTTGGATCTCTGATTATTTCCATTTTGCACTTGTGAAAAAGTATCCTCTAGAAATGACTGAGTAACTTGTCCCATGCTACGGGACTCTAAATAGGAGCCCAATTTGTACCTTTTTCTGCCTGCAAGCCATCAAAGCCATTGGCTGTACTTACTTTACTCTGCCATTAGACTTTTCTGCGAGGCTCATTGAAGATAAAGTGCCTTAGGTAGGCAATCCAGCTCAGAAAGGTGCTTTTGCATCCTGCATCTCTTGGCTTAATTAAGCTCATTTTTGTACATTCCTAGGGATCTCCACCATAATGTGATGGTGTATGATGTTTGTGATTGTGTATTTGTGTGTACGTTTGTGTGTGTGTGTGTGTATGAGAGAGAGAGAGAGAGAGAGAGAGAGAGAGAGAGGGAAGCAGGGAGAGAGGGAAATGAGGATTTGAGGCGCATAATACTCTTCAGATTTGCTGGAAGCAGGAAGAGTCACAGGAGCATCAGGAGGAGAACAAGGGAGGGATGGAATAACTTAAAGGATGGGTCTACTTTGCTGACGTAAAGTGTGATGACTTTAAAGTTGAGGGTACATGTAGAAGAGTTAGGACTCTGGATAGTAGAGTCCTAATAATTTTGCAGCAGCTCGGTCATTTCTTCTGGGACCTCACATTTGGACTGCCAATGAATAGATAGTCCTCATTCATTTCCCATTAGGAGAGATCATGGGATGATTCAGATTCCCTCACATAAGAAGAAATAGAATTGAGGGGAACTCTTTGATAGGTCATGCAAGAAGAACTTGCTTTGTGAAGGACTGATTTTCTTACAGCCTTCATCATGGAAGAATTCTGAGTTTCCACTTGAGTTCACCTTTGAACTTGATTCATCGGGGATGAGCTTATGTGCAGCTAGCTGATCAGTCATAAAGCAGTTGCTTGAATTTACTGTTACGTTCATAGCCCACTGTGTTCTAGATATGTGCTTGTAATGCCTGACTCAGCTATTTGTGAAACACAAAGCCTTGTTGCATGGATACAGTGAAGTGCCTCCTGCTATGGTGTTTTTCACACTGTTTTGTTTCTTTTAAAGAAATCAACGAATGTACTGTGAACCCAGACATCTGCGGAGCAGGACACTGCATCAACCTGCCAGTGAGGTATACCTGTATCTGCTATGAGGGCTACAAGTTCAGTGAGCAGCAGAGGAAATGCGTCGGTAAGAGACACATGTGATATGGCAGACACATTGTGGAATGGGAGACAGTTGCAAATTTAGAATGTTTCTTAATTTTCATCATTTTGTGTGTGTGTGTGAAATCATCACTGTTTACTTTTTTAAAGAGACCTAAGGAATAGTTTGCCCCAGCACTAGGATTCCCTTCTGTGTTTAATGCCCTTACCCTGTTCCAGGTAGGCCATTTGCATAAAGGTGAGCTGCTTTATAAAAGTAAATAAGGTCTGAACTCTAGCAATAGCTACTTGCAATCATGTATTTAGCCCAAATCAACACGGATACCTGCGGCAGCAATGAATTCATGTATACACGCAAAGTCTGATTTCTGATAGGGATTTCTAAATTCAGTCTCTACAACTAGCATGAAAAATGGATTCCTAAGTGAGGGAGATTTGTGGTTCTGAGGTAGGGGGTTATCTAATGGATATTCTACAACTTAGTAAATAATTATCATGTGTTAACTCTAATTTTTCTTTTTAAAAGAAAATTTACTATGTTTTAAGACATGGGTAGTCAATCAATCAATCAGCGAGAACACACACCTAGCACTACCGAGCTGTGTGCATGTCACATGTATGTGTAGGTAGATGGGGAGGTAAAACAGACAGCCCCCAGATGTTTGCTTTCTCATGCATCTGTCATGTATAGTCACATGAGACACTTAAGTAGGAAAGTTAATAGTGATTATGACCCAGCAACGTCTCTGAGCTCTTTGCCGGTGGGATTGTCCCTGACTATCTTGATGAAGGTGACCCTGCTTGCCAGAACAGCCTTCTCTACTGAGCTGAAATCTATATTTTTGAAACACTAGTGTGATATTTTGTGGGTTGTTTCAGTATTGTTTTTAAGTTTCACCCTTTGAAACAAAAACATTCCCTACTGACACTGGGGAGAAAGGTCCTTTCCTTTTTGCTGTTCTTCTTGCTTATACAGATCTCTCTGAGCCCCTGGGGATAGCGTTGGTATTTGGTGTTTTACAGAAGAGGGAAACAAGGTCCTTGCTACACAGCCCTAATCTTTCCCACTGTATTCTTGTTAACAGACATTGATGAATGTGCTCAGGTCCAGCACCTCTGCTCCCAGGGCCGTTGTGAGAACACAGAGGGAAGTTTCCTGTGTATTTGTCCAGCAGGGTTTATGGCCAATGAGGAGGGTACTAATTGTATAGGTAATGATGGTGTTCTTCCTGACATTGGATCTTGGGGGATGGGCTAGTTCAGTTTTTACAAATAATCCAACATTCTTGTATTAAGCATCACTATGGTGTAGCAACCGGCTTGATAGTGGGAGACAACACTTTGAAAGGAAGAAGATCAAAGCTGTGCAATAAAAAGAGAGTATTTTTGGTTTATTACCACCACCACCACATCAGTCAAAACATGCAACTTGAGAGTATGTTGAATACATCAAAGAAATGCGAGTACAAACCGAATATTTCATATTTAAAGAGAGAGAAAGGAGAGGTGGAAAGTGGTATCTTTGCAAAACATAACTGGTACAGTCACTATGAAATCAGTGTGCAGACTTCTCAAACATTACAAATATGACCCAGCTATAGCATTTCTCGATATACACTCCCAAAGACTCTATATCCTGCCACAGATTCACTACACACCTATAGCTGTTACTGAGCTATTTACGGTAGCCAAGACATAGAACCAGCCTAGATATCTGTGAAGAGAGAATGAAAATGTGAGCTACACACACAGAGAGACAGATATACATACACATACACACACACATACACACACACACACACACACACACACACAATGGAAGGGTTTTTTTCCTGCTCAAAAGAAAAATGAAATCACTAAATTTTCTGGAAAATACTGAGTTAACCTAGACTCAGAAAACCAGAACTTGCACGTTCTTTTTTATTTGCAACTTCTAACTTCGTATTTATGTTTGTTTTTACAGAAATATGTATGGATAGAGACCAGGAAACCAGAAAGGGACCTATGAGAATGGGGAAAAGGAGGTTTTGAAAAAAAGGGGGGTGGTGGTTAATAGGAAATGTATGATGTCAAAGCAGAAAGGAAGTCATTGGGAGAGGAAGAAGCAGGGAGAGGAAGGGTGGGGGCAGCTGCAGAAAGACAGGGTTGGAGAACAGGTGGAAGAGAAGAAGTAAATAACAAAAACTAAGTCTGTTTGTAAAGGCCATAAAGGAAATCTATTACTCCGTGTGCTAATTAGAAACTAAAGGGAAGAAAAACATAGCAAATAAAAACATTAACCAACCTGGACAATACTTAATAAACCTGGACAATACTTTGTGTCTCATACAGATGTGGATGAATGTCTGAGGCCTGACGTGTGTAGGGAAGGTCGCTGCATCAACACTGTTGGGGCGTTCCGGTGCGAGTACTGTGACAGCGGGTATCGGATGACACGGCAGGGCCAGTGTGAGGGTGAGTGGGCCGCCTATACTGGAAGACCGTGAGATGCAGCCTGGGGCTAGGTCCAGGGCTGGTAGGCAGCTAGGCAGCCGCCCTGTTTCTGCCATCCTTCTCAGCGGGTCCTGGGTCCCTCCACACAGCTCTGTGCCTCTCTCTGCTCACAGCCTCCAACTTTTCCATGGCTCTGTCTGCCTTATTTCCTATCTTGATATTCTCATTATTTTCCTGCCTGGTGTCTGTCTTTCCTGGTGTTTGGAGTTGCGAGTTGATTAGCGATTATTCTGGAGTGAGGCCAGGCTTAATTACAATGTCTGGCTGCTCACTCGTCTGTAAATACAGTGCAGGTGTAACCTGGGTTTATTTTTTCATTTTCGCTCTTCCCATCTCACTGCATTCTTTTGTCCTCACTGTCTCCTTCTCATGCATTCTGGAACTTTCTTGCAGACTGTTTGAAGGACTGTCTGACCAATTTGGAGTCAGAGTCCGAGAGTGCTAGATAACGTTTCTTTATTACACTTACAGAAATTGTGCTCATTAGAGAAATGTTTTGGAAACTATGTATAGCCTGGTCAGAATGATGTTCTAATTGGATGTGCACCTTACAGCAGTTCTTTTTGAAACCCCCATGGTATTTTTTAATTTAATTTTATTATTATTTCAGTAATTATTTTCCCCAGAGAGATACACTTGTGCTGTGGTCTTGGCATGGACTCACAAGAGTGAAGACACAGGTCCCTGACCTGGTGCTTGAAGGGCTTAGAATTAGATGTGGCATTGGATCCTGGCACACTCTGGCTGCCTGCAGCTGCCTGAAGTTCTGCATCTTGTCTGCTGTGGGCAGGCTTCTAAAGCTAGGGAAGGACTGGCTCAGTGGACCAGTTTTCTCTCAGCTGTCCCTTGGCTTCTGCGTCTTGGGTCCCTTCACACTTGGATGACCCAGGCCTGGAATGAGAACTAATTAGACATTTCTTGGCAGCCCATACCTGCTTGTCCTGTTGGCCTCTTGCCTCTGCCCCTTGGGTTCTAATTCTAGAGACAAGTGGGAGTGACGTGTGTGACTGGATGTCTGATCAGTTTGGATCAGAGCAGAGCTATGAGCTTTTCCATCTATAGCCCATTGGACAAGCACCAGAGTGTCCCACTGTCCCCTTTTGGAAATCCTCCCTCTGCAGGAGAGAGTGTGAGACTAGAAAAGCATGGATGGGAATCAACCCACAATCCTCATTCGTGGTAACTGTCTGCTGTAAACCTTAGTTTGTCTCCTGTAAAAGGAGAACCATGAAATCAATTGGCAGGGTCATTGCAAACGTAAATGTGTGTGGCTGTAGCCTGTGTGACACTTGTCACCTTCTACTTTTCAAGTTTAAGTTCTTCAAATCCTTTTCTGTGAGTCTTTGTTCTTGCCTAAGTCTTCTCAGTGCCTCTATAGTTATTGGCCCAAGCAAAAATAACACTAAAAGTGGAGATAACTTTGACAAGCATCCAGACACAAATAACTCAAATGCTAATCCTTAATTACGTTTTGTATACAGTCCCAAAGTAGAGAGAGGACATTTCAATAGTGACAGAAAGGAGTAGACTAGAAAATTTTAAATCCTGTCATTTACAGCTGGTAGAATGTTCAGGAATAACCCATGGGAATTATTTAACTTCAGTTAATATGTCACCAGGGTTCCCTGGGTGTGCCTCATTCTTTCTACACACACACACACACACACACACACACACACACACACACACACACACACAAAAGGCTTGAAAAGAAAAAAAAAGAGGCCAAATGATGTGACTGTTTTCTAATTCTATGATGGGCCAGAACCAGAGGTCCCCAGGTCTCTGGCTCCCTGAAGCTTGTCTCAGATGTCACAAATGAAGCTTCTTTCAAACATAGCTATGTCTCCAAGGAACCCATTGTAATTTCCAGATATTATCTCATTTGCCTTTACTTTGTCCCATTAAAATGTCACAAGGAAGTGGCCCTGGTTTTGTAGATGAAGGACAAGCAAGAAGTACTCCAGCAAATCCACAGGTTCTGCTTTATGCTGATCAACACAGGACCTCATTTATTGGGCCAGTGTAATGGCAATCTCTGATTTGGCAGTTGCATTTCTATTTAGAAAGGAAGGAAGGGAGGGAGGGAGGGAGAGAGGGAGGGAGGAAGAAAGAAAGAAAGAAAAAGATTCACATCCAGAGGAGAATATGATGTTGGAAAATGAAACTGGCAAATGTAATTTTGTAGAAGGGAGAGAGAGAGAGAGAGAGAGAGAGAGAGATCACATCACTATGTGTCATGTAGGTACAGCAACAATTAGATGCTTGTTTTACTCCCATGATCATGAACTATATTCACTTTAAGCATCTTTTCTACAAAAGCTTCTTCCACAAAGTGATCTTAAAGGTATTTAAAATGAAGACAGCAAATACCTGTGATTTTTTAATTAGTGAGCAAATTTTGTTTATTTTCACTTTCGTATTTTGGCTTGAATCCTAAAAGTTTGTTTATATAAATATGTTTTAGGGTCCTCTCTTCTGTACATTTTGAATTAAATGTACACATTGAATTAAATGTGTTTCTTTAAATACAAAATGCTCTTCCAGGAAAGTAGGCTTCTGCTATATGGAGATAGTGGCCCCAGATGGCACAGCTTTAAACTAGGAACCCCCCCCCTTTTTGATATCTTGAAAAAAAAAAAGATTCCATGCCTAGGAACGAAAGGATGGCTCAGTGGGTAAAGGTGGTTGCTGCCAAGCATGGCAACCTAAATTTAGTCCCCAGAACCCACATGGTGGAAGGAGAGAACCGAGTTCCACAAGTTGTTCTCTCACTTCCACACACATGCTGTGCACACACCCACACACCCCACACACACACCTGAAGCTATTGCAGTCACTACCTCTGACAACCTCTCAACCATGTTTAAAGTGATTCCTCACTAAAGAAGGATTATGATTAATAAAGTCACTTAGCAGTGGATGGTAAAAGTGACATTTTATTGGAGAATTTACAGATGGTCATATCACCTTTTCTGGAAAGTTTTTGAAGTATCTGATGAGTTCATTCTCCCCTCAGTCTTTTTCTACCTCTAAGGAATTCATATAATATGAAAGATTTAAGTTACTCAGGCCTAAAAATCCTTTGGTCCATAAAAGCAAAGGGAAGATTTCCGTAAAGACTTCATGTCTAAGGAGAAAACCTCTATCACATGGATATGCGGCTTCCTCACACACATCCTCATTTCTTGTGTTTCTTTCTCACAAGCTGAGCTATCGCTTCAAAGGCTTGGTCCACAGTGTGGCCTCAGATGACCCACTGGTTCCCAGGGTGGCAAAGGCTACTCTTCTGATGTGTACAAATATTTCACCAGCTGTACCTGTGTGCTCCCATTGGATATTTGCCACTAGACCCGGTGGCTCACCCTGTTATCATGTTCGCTGAAATAGAAGATGCTTTTTCTCACTGTCATGATGAAATTCAGAGTTTGCTGTGGCCTTCCGATAAGATGTTCACCACCAAACCTCCTACCTTTTCAGATATTGATGAGTGTCTGAAGCCAAGTGCTTGCCCTGACGAACAGTGTGTGAACTCCCCTGGTGCTTACCGGTGTGTCCCCTGCACGGAAGGCTTCCGCGGCTGGAATGGACAATGCCTTGGTAGGTACCACCACATTCCCATCAGGCTTTGGTTTCTCTGAAAATAAAGAAGTTTATGTGATTCTCAGGACAGTTTTGAGTAATTTTCAGTCACGGAGACTGTAGAAAAGTGAGTTGGCACAAAGGATATGAAGTTCTAAAAGGAACAAATAGTTCTGATTGACCCAAACGGACTCTAATAAGATCTTAAATGAAACAAAACAAAATGATAAACGTTATAGGAAAGAAATGTGGAGAGCGAAAGGCTTTTAAAAGTGAAGTGTATGTCTGTAATCCCAGCTATGAGGGAGGCCAAAGTGGAGGGATCGCAGGTTACAGTCCAGGTTAAGGAACATAACAAACTCTTCTCTAAATGAAAATGGCTGGAGATGGAGGTCAGTGGTGGAGCTCTTGCTCAGCTTGTGTAAGTTCCTGTGTTCAGTGCCCAGCACTGGTCTAAAGGGAGGAAAATATAGGGAGGTGGAGTGGGAGAGGGCAAACAGCATGAGGCTGGCACGGCACACACAGAGTTGAAAGAAAGATAAGATCGGAGGCTCTGAGGAAGAGCAGCAGTCAGTGGTTGAGGTCCTCTGTCCTTGCAAATCCATTTGCCTGTGTTGTAAGTTGAGCATTTGGTTTGTTAAGAGCACAGGATGTTCTTGCAGAGGACGCTGGTTGAGTTCTCAGAACATACATGGCATCTTACAACTAGTGTGTGACTCCAGGTGACTCCAGTTCTTGGGCTCTGTTATCATCATGTGGTGTCGGGAGTACTGCATGCATGTGGTACATGTACATGAATGCAAGAAAATACACATATAATGAACAACTCTTTTAGAAGTCGATGTCTTTCTACTTCATGTCAGAACTTTGAATATGTGGGTTCAGCATATCATTTATTTCTACTTTAATTTCTCTCCAGTTCTGTAGTACACACACACACACATACATACACACACACACACACACACACACACACAACCTAACAATTGTTTCACATACTGAACTATATTGAGTAGCAAAACCTATCATAAAACAGGTTGCTCTCAACACTCCTTAGTGAGCATTTGGACGGGGAAAGAAGGGGGACCGTGGAAAAAGACCTTGGTTGTGACGCAGAAGGTCAATGTGGTTTATCTCAGAGAACAGAGACAACTTGGTGGGAAATGTGGGGATGGAGCAGGCAAGCCCATTACTCACTTATAAATGCTGATTTTTTTTCCTGATAACTGGGAAGACATTTACGTGCTTTAGATGGATGAAGATTAGTTGGCAGTAGAGGCATTCCCAATGTCAGAGATTTGGCCTCATCCCCAGGCATCAGGACCTGTGTAGCCATTGTTGCTGGTATAGTTGTCCCTGTTCTAAAACACCATCTCCATCCCCATCTCCATTCCAACCCCCATATCCATCTCCATTCCCATCCCCATCTACATCTCCATCTCATCCCATCTACATCCTCATCCTCATCTCCATCGACATTTGCATCCCATCCCCATCTGTATCCCCATCTACATACCAATCCCTGTCTACATCCCATCTTCAGCTACAACCACATCCCTATCTGCATCCCATCTTCATCCCCATCCCCATCTGTGTTCCCATTTATATCCCCAAGGAGCTCCAACCAATGGGATTATGAGATGTATATCTTTGAGGAAAAGAAGAAAATATTTCCATTCATTGATTGTTTATTGATAAGCTGCTGTCTGTGTCTTTGGCACTACTCAGAAAGTACATTTGGTTTTAATTTTCCAATCTTGCATAGGTTTCAGAGTTCTTTTGTGTGTGTGTTTTCATTTTCATATACTGGTGTGTATGAACCAAAAGCAATGCCTTAGCCAACTCTGCCTTAACTAACTGTAGTTCACAACAGTGTAAGCACATCCTACACTTCTATGTGGATTCACTAATGTTATGTGTCTACCCAGACTGGTGAGTGAGAAAGTGATGGTTGTTGAGTAGGAATAACACTGAGTTCTTACAGGTCACTCTGTTGAGCTACTAGACCAAAGTCATGCTTGAGCTCCTTGTGTTTGCATTGCTAAGATTTTATATTTCCCATTATTAAGAGTAGGCAGTATGCTTTTTTTTCCTCCTGTTTTGGATACAATGTCAGACCCTATAATACATAGGTCAATACAGGCTTCCAAAGTAGAATTGCCATTTCTTCATTGCTCATATTAAACTTCCCATTCTTTTTAATTTCGTATGGGGGGAGTTATAGATTTTACTGAAATTGATTTTCCATCAATTTTTTTTATTGTTAATAGAGCTTCTAGTGTTGGAAAGATGAGTAGGAATGAAAGCAGATAATACATACCCATATATATATTTAATTTAAAATTCTATTAGGGATAGTTTGGGTCAATCAGTGTTTTTTTTGTTTGTTTGTTTGTTTGTTTTATTTGGAATTTCATGTTCTTCATGCCAACCCATCACACTCTCACACACACACACATCCATATAAAAGAAGAGAGAGAGAAAAAGAGAGAGCTCACAGTCCGGTTTGAATTATAAAAATTTTTGACAATGCTAATGAATTCTGACCTCTACCCTCTTGTGTCTTTATTTTTCAGTTCTCACCTCCTTACTTGGGAGTTCTAAAATACTTTTTAGAAGGTGCAATATTAGCTGGGCTAATGACATATTCCTTAAGTTCAGTTCTTGTGAATTTGAGGAGAGCTGGAGGCACAAAGCAAGTTCCAGGCCAACCTGAACTGTATAGTGAGACTCTGAATCCAGAAACAGTCCTCTAGCCCAGTGGCTCTCAACCTGTGGGTCACAACTGCTTTGAGGGGGTCAAATGGCCATTTCACCTTAGGGGTCACCTAAGACCACTGAAAAACACAGATATTTACATTATGTTTCATAACAGTAGCCAAACTATAGCTATGAAGTAGCTGTGAAATAGTTTTATGAGAAGCTGTAACAAAGGGTCCAGCATTAGGAAGGTTGACAACCACTGCTCTAGCCCCCAAGAGAACCTGCCACGTATTTTGAGTAGAGCAAATTGTTCCACGTCTTGGCATATGTTCGTTTCATCATTCCACGAAGCATGCAGGGGTCCAATGCAGTGAGTTTTCTGAAGAGAAAGAAATGAACCCAAAGGAAAAAGGGAGGTAGATGGGGAAGTGTTAGAGAGCCTGGTGTCCAGAGTTAACATGTTAGAATAAGGTGATCTCTGCCAAGTATTTATTTCTCTTTCTTAATAGCTAGCAGTGACTACTATTTGATGTGAAGTTGTTATTGTGTTTGTTTCACTCGTATGTATTTGCACGCATATGTAAGTCTGCCGTGGCATGCACATGGAAATCAGAGAGCAGCCCATGAGATCTAGCACCCTCTCTCTATGTGGATGCTGGGCATCAAACGCTGATCTTTCCTCTTGGTGGATAAACCCCTGAGCTATCTTCCCAGCTTGATATTTGCTTTTTTAAAATCTTTTGAGTTCAGAGAAGTTAGGATAGTTTCATAATTTGCTTCCTTTCCCCCCCCCTTCTTAATTGAAATCTTTATGTAAATCTTTAAAAGCTTGGGAATGTTCTAGGTTTGGGACTTAGTAGTTGCCAACTCTGGAGAAGGTGGCCCCTGCCCAGGAGGCTGTGATGTTTCAGCACATACTGCTCTTGGCTCCCTTTGCGGACTGTGTTTTTACATGAGCATGTTCAAAGAAACACAGCCTCTTATAATATTTATTAGACTTCAGGTTTGTTTTTCAAAACTTGTCTATATGCATGACTCTTTTATCAGATAAGAGGCTTTATTAAGAATTGCCATTTGGGGTGGAAAGATGGCTCGTGATTAGAAGAGTTGCTACTCTTGCAGAGGATTCTTGTTCAGCTCCCAGCAGCCATGCAGCGGCTCACAACCATCAGTAACTACAGTTCCAGCGGATCCAGAGCCCGCTCTTTTGATCCCTAAGGGCCCTGAGCATACGTCGCACACTTACATACATGTGGGCGAAACACTCACATATGTAAAAATAAAACAAATAAATCTTTAAAAAGAATTCCCTTTAAAAATAAAAACCAAAAAGAATGGCTGTATCCATATGAGGAAATGAGGTGCATGAAGATGGCACAAAGGGATTTTTTTAAAAATGATTTGCCTGTCTATTTCATCCCTAATATTCTTGAGGATTTGTCTGTTAATCTGCTTGTAATATGAGCAAGTCCAGTAGAACTTGCTGAGGTCATTCATGACCTGGCTGTGTCCATGCAATGCAATCTGATGCTACATAGCTTGTTGGTTATGGATTGGAACAAACATTGTGTCAAACAGTTAATACCTTAGGAGGTATTATCTGGTGCAGGGGCTGTCTTTTTCCTAATGTTTGGCTCAGGGTGCATGGGTCTTCATTCTTTATCATTTAATGTCTATGTCAGACATCACGGTGTCCATATTGTACCTAACACAGCATTCCTTAGTACCTTCTGTCAGCTCTCCTTGGTTGTTCTGTTTCCATAGCTACTTCTTGAGCTTTAGATTTCACTCCTCTTCCGTTAGCACTTTTATCATTAGACACTGCACTTCCTGAACCTGGCATTCAGTCTTCCCTTGTTGCCAATCTGGTCCTAGCTTTAATGACTGTTTCATCACTCTGGATTGTAGCCAGTTCCAGCTGGCTGTTTAGACCAGGACCAGTCCCAAAGGAAGACAGCTTGGCATGTCATCAGTTTACAGGCTTCTCTTATGGAGAGCCTGCTGAGAACCATTCCCCAGGGACTGCCCTGATAGTTAATTATTTATAGGTAAATTCAGTATCTCTGAAATTAGACATGAGTTGTACCGTGTGGCCTTCATGAAGTTTCGTATCATTATCTGTGATGTACCAAAGGATTGAAACATCTTTGTTATAGCCGTTCAAATCACCAGAATTAAATGAGCTATATAAAGCACTTATGATTGGATCCAATAAATATAACTCCCCAACTATAATGCCTTTTTATTACCATCATCCTGAAATACAAAATACAACAGTACTATGTTAAGTATATATGTCACGTTCTTCATTCTTTATACAACTACGCAACTTTGGCTTTCTTCAAGTTCATGGCATGTAGTTTTGTTTTTGTTTTTGTTTTAATTCTCCATTTGCTATTGGATGTTTCTAATAGGAACTAGTTTTGTGGTTTCATTTTAATTTTTTAACATTTTTACATGGATGGGATAGACCTCTTAGGGATTAAAATACATCTCTGTGGGGTCATTAATGATCCCTAATAACCATTACTCTTTTTGGTAGATTGGGCATCTATACTAGGGTTACTGTTTCCCGTTTGCACCCATTATTCTGTGTGCTCACTTTCACAACTCAGAGTGCTTACCAACTGGATGTGTACAGCCCACTCTTCTTAGGACCACTCGACTGACTCCCTTTGTAGTTGAGTCTGTGACAGACCACGTTACTTGGGAACATGAGTTTTGAGAGTTTTATCAGAGTAATTTTTTCTCTTTGGACTAACAGCGTGGCTTCCACGAAAGCCTTCTCAGTGTGATAGTCCTCAGGCATTTGAATAACTTAGTGTCCACAGTCTTGACCAGGCTCAGAGCCCTGCAAGAATACACTTTTGAGAGCACACTGTTTGCAACTTGTTTTCAGAGTTTGTGTTGCAGAGATAACTTTCGTGGAATGTGTCAGCATTTCTAGACTGCTCTGAAAACTGAAGACTTGGTACTGCAGAAGGTTTTTTACTTAAAAGTATGTGGCAACAGATGTGCAGCTTGGTCCTCATATGAGACCTCTATCAGCAGGAGCAGGGGCTGTCTCTGCCTCTGTTGCCTTCCTTTGGATCCCTTCCCCCTAACTGGATGTCATTATATGACAAAGGAGTCTTATAATCAGTCAGTCTTTACTGAGCTCGTGACTGTGTGTCCACTGGATTCCAGGGAAGACTCAAAAGTGTGGAAACAACAAAAGTCCCCACTCTATTATTTTCTTTAACTAAGTGTGCAAAGGGATGGGGTTCCCGATAGCATTTAGGGTCACAGGGGCAGCAGACTTTAGTTTTATTTTTTTCCCTTCACCCCTTGCTGCTTATTTCTCTCTCATGGATTCCCTTCTCTCTAAGTAGTCCCTACTTCTGCTTTCCTATCGTATTTATTTAATCCTCCCTCTTCTCTTAAGATTTCTTCCTCCCCTTTCATGGTCTCCTTTACACACACACACACACACACACACACACACACACACACACACACAGAAAGGTCCCATATATGTCTTTTTTATTTTGCTTAATACAATGACTTCTGGCTCAATATTTTCCCACAATACCATGATTTCATTTTTCAGTTTCCAGCTATTATGAATAATGCAGTGGTTAGCACGGATGGGCACTGTCTCTACCTGTGTTAGATTGTCTTCAAAAAGTATACACAGGACTTGTTATATCTGGCCTATACTGTAGTTCTGTGTTTAGTTTTTTTGAAGAGTCTTCATACTGATTCCCACAGAGGCTGTACCAGGTAGCATTCTCAGCAGTGATGTATGAGAGTTCTCTCCTCACATCTTTACCAGCTTTGGTTGTCATTTCTTTCCTTGATAGTTGGTAGGATGGAATCTCAAGACAGTTCTGCCTGAAGTTTACCCTGTGTCTAAGGATGTTGACAATTTTCAAATTATTTATCGGCCATTATCAGTGTTTTTTTAAATCTGCCTGTCACTTCATTGTCCAGTTTATTGGTTAGATGACTTGTGTTTTTCCATTTAATTTCTATAATTCTTCATATAGGCTAGGTAAATGATCCCATGTCTGCTGTATAGTTGTCAAAGAGGTTTTTTTTCTTTTTTCCCCCCTCAGAATTCTATAGATTGTCTAGCTTATTTTTTCTTTTGCTATGTTGAAACCTTATCATTCCATGGAATAACATTTGTCTGTTCTTGGGGTTCTTAGCTGTGCTATTGGAATCCTATTAAGAAAATCTTAGGCTGTGCCCATGTCTTTTTTAATTTTTTTTAAATCTATGTTATCTCCTAGCAGTTGTAGGGTGTCAGGTTTTACATGAAAGTCTTTGATCTATTCTGAATTGAGATAAGGTGAGAGACAAAGATTTAGTTTCCTTCTTTGACTTGCTGATATCCAGTTTCTCCAACACTCCTAAAGGGGTCTTTCTTCTCTAATGAATGCTTTTGTCACCTTTGTCAAAGCTAGGTGACTGTGGTTATCTCAATGCCTTCTATTCTATTCCATTGGTCTACATTTGTTTTTGTACCAGTTTTGTTACTATGGTTCTGTAGTACAATTTGAGATCAGATATTGTTGGTAGCTACAACATTGCTCTTTCTGCTTAGGATTGGACTGATTATTTATGGTTCTTTGCACTTCCATGTGAATTTTAAAATTTACCTCTAGTGCTGTAAAGGAGTGTGATTGGGATTTTGATGGGAGTACATTCTGCTTTTAGTTATCTAGCTATTTTCACCATGTTAATTCTGCCAACCTATGAGCATGGGAAGTCTTCTATTGTCTTCTTTCATTTTTTCTTTAGTGTTTTAATGTTTTCAGTGTAGAATTATTTCACCTCCTTGGGGGGGGTTGGGATTCTACTTTTGGTGGCAGAAACCACAGCTATAGGACAAGAATAAAAACTCCTCTTTATATAGTTTTTATTTTATTTTTCTCTCTTGGTCTTCATAGCAATAAGCTTGTGGGATAAATACAAAAATTGATTCTCAAAGAGATTAAGCAGCTTACTGGAAGCCACATGTAGTAACAGAATGAAAACAAAATCTCAAGCCTCTTATTTACAAATTCAGTGTTTCCATTTGTATAAAATCTTGTGTGCCCCTACTATACACATAAGAAAATTAATGAACAAAGCAATCTAAAAGAAACAACAAAGGAATTAAAAATTTCATAGGAAGGAGAAAGCTATGCAGACTGGAGTCAACCTTTGTAAACAGTGTGAATTACTATGGCTCAGGGGCTCTGGAATTAGAGAAGGTGGTTCTGCGCCATCCTGGACCACAGCAGCATTCTCCTGAATGGTAGTCTTCCTTTTAAAAGGTGGAAAGCCTGTGACTGAGTGGATGCAGTTGGAGATTGATTTTCTGAGATCATCCTTGGCTGTTTGTGTAGGATGTAGAGAGTCTTGGCTCCTTTCAAGTTCTGAAAAGAGAGTGGTTCTGTGTCAGCTCTGTAGCAGGTTGTTGTCAGCAGCTTGCTATTTCATGTTTTAACTTCATCAGAATTGACAGGGGGCCTAAGCTCCTGGGATTTACTGCACCATCATTACAGCTGGGATGGTCTCCCAATGTTGGCACAATCAACAGCTGTCTCTCATTTCTCCGTGCTCGATTTTCTGTCAAGTATGTTGCCCTATCTTTCCTATGAAAGCTTACACATGGGGAGTAGTTGAGGGATCACTGCATTTAGGACACGCTTGTGTGAGGGGGTAGTCGACCTCTGCATTTATGTGACTGGATTACTGGAATATGACAGTATGTTCTTAGTTCAACAGGATGTCATTGCCTGAAGTCTATGTGGGTGACTAAGGAATTAATTGTGGTTGGAAGGCTTCAGAGAAATGATGGCTTCATGTTGTTGACAGATTCATCTCCTTGAAAATACAGGAAATAATACATGTAAATTACTGCACTGGGACAAATTCTGGCCAATTCCAAGGAACTGACAGGTGATGTGTAAGAGTGAGAGTAGTTCAAGGAGAATGCAAATGGGTGGAGACAGCCTCATCGGTCCCTCTGCACCTGGTAGCTCATGCCCAACAGTCATGGGTTTGAGGCAATGTGATGTGTTCCCAGGATATTATGAAAGTTCAAAAGAGATCCCTGACTCATTTAAATTACATCCCAAGGCAGTGGCAATTAGCAAGGTGGGACTGCTGGCCAGCCGGAAGATATCTTTGTGAAACTGTGGAGAGTGGAAAGTTGCCGGAGGGCTGAGGTGGGTGCTTTGTCCTCATTTCCCCAGAAAGATGAAAAAAGGCAGAGTTGGAGATTTCTCTACCACTGATCTGCATGTTAATCTTGACAAAGAACTGTAGGATGTTTGGTTCAAACAACGGTGTGGAAGGTTTTCAAAAGTGGAAGGAGTGTTCTGTGAGCCAGCCAGAGTTCAGTAAGGACAAATCATTACTGGGTAGTAAAAGACTCTATTGGCCTGCCACCCCTAGTTTTGAATAAGGCATTTCTCAGTCTCCCAGAATACTGTAGTTGATAAGGAGCAATTTGGGACTGGTGGTAGTATAATGGGAAGTGAGATATAGACGCAAATCTTTGAGCTGTTATGGCTTTAACTTCTGATTTTTTTAAACCACTGGCCTTGTTAACCTAAGAAGCTACTTTGTCTTACTTTGGGAAAATCAGTTTAAGTCACTGAATGGTAGATACCAGGTTGGTACACCCTAACAGCCCACGTGGAATGTGAAATCCATTTGTCTCTCACTTTTTTTCTTGATAAAGTTCCTGCCTGAGATAAGAAACTGAGAGTGCTTGAATTCATTATGTAAATGCTTTGGGAGAGTTTGGGTAACATGTATATTCTGTATGATCATACGCTATGGCAACATGAGATTTGAGCTCTAATTTAGGAAACCAAGCCATGGTTCTCTCCTCCTATTGTAGAAGTGTGGTTCTCCTGGCTAGGAGCAGATGGTGGGTTGGCAGGGTCTATCTTGATTCCTGTAGTCCCAAAGGTTAGAAATAAGAAGTTCAGGGCGTTAAACTTCTGTTATCACCAAGGCCCACACATGTTTGTCCTTGACTAAATTTAAAAACACTGGAAACTACTGAACCAAGTTACAGTATCTTAGCAAAATGATTGCTCAGACTTGCAACTTAGAGACTTTGCTCTGGCTACAGGCTATATAATGGAGTAGCAATGGGAAGACTTAGAAACTTAATTTTAAAACGACAACAACAATCCAGAGGAGAAGCCATGGGATCAATAAGAATGGGATGAAATGAAGTAGGTATAATGGAGAGGTATCTTGGAGGTAGATTGAAATATTACAACAATCATGGAAAATGGAGATAGCGGGAGAGGTTGACTTTTGAGTGCATGGTGGTGCTGTATGATAATGTGGAAAACACCACAAAGAAAAGGAAGGCTGTGGTCAGTTTTGTTGTGAGACTGTAAGGTACCGATGGGAGAGCAGAGGAGTGTTCAGTAGGCTGACTAGCTAGATGCAGCTCTGTGGTCTAGGGAAGAATCCTGGCCTCAGGATACATTATGGAGTTTGCTTTGTTCTGCATGTTTCAGTCAAGCGTTTTATCATTGTTGTTGTTGTTGGTGGTGGTGGTGGTGTGTGTGTGTGCCTGCCTGCGTGCGTGCGTGCGTGCATGCATGCGTGCGTGCGTGCGTGTGTGTGTGTGTGTGTGTGTGTGTGTGTGTATGGTTGCTTTCTGTCTACCTTCCTTCATATGCCTTGGGGGATATTTTGCTACATGTTATTTTTCCCAAAGCTAAATCTCCATTAAGGCTGCACACCTGCTCAAATCTAACTGGTATTGTCTACAGAAATGACTGGTTCCATGCAATATTGCCTGTGACAAGTAAAGAAAATGATAAGCATATGAAACTATCCTAGATATTACACAGCATCCTGCTTCATCATTAATCATGGTGGTGGCTTTTTTAAAAGTCAGTTTTGTAAGTGTCCCGTGCATGGCAATCTACAGGGTCTGTAGTTTAAATAAAATATGGCCCTAGGAATAGATGTTGCTGTTACATTCTATAGCTCTGTATATCACTTTTTTGGGGGGACATGAGTAATTAAATAGAGAGTCCATACATTTCTGAACTTGTTAACATTTTTGAAACTAAACCAGATACTAGACATGACATTCTCTCGCTGCTGTCTGGAATTTACATGCCCCGTGTCCAGGCTTGTTCTGTTCCAGTATTTACTTTGGCTCCCATTCTTGGCATCTTCTTTCAAGTTGTTTGCTCTCAGTGTTTACAAAGGTAGGTTCCCACAAGCAAAGAAAGGGTGGGGAATGAGGCAGACTGGAAGTGCTATTTTTCTGTTGTTAGAAACTAAGATTGGTAACTGTAATTGGGTGTTTTGTTTTGTTTTGTTTTGTTTTTTTAACACTGAGCTCCATGGGCAATGCCAGTGGCTTCTTCCTTGGTACGCACATGGAATTCACAACGAGCACACTCACAGCTGGACCTCTGCTGTGTTTCAGTCCAACTTTATTTCTGAGTTCTCTCTTATGAAAGAAAACAGTCTTCATAAAGTGCAATGAAAATAAGGGTAGTCAGAGCACTGGGTTGCAAATGAAGACAAAGTCTGTGCTGGGCTACTGACACTCCACCTTATCGCTCTCTTGGCGAACAGTGAAAAATGGAAGAAACGCATTTAAGAGCCTTAGTGATTTTGATGTTTTGGTGAAGCTCGAGAGATGGCTTGGAAGCTGAGCATACATACTGCCCTTAAAGAGAACCTAAGTTCTGCTCCTGGCTCAAAACTGCTGATAGCTCCAGCTCTGGTTGGGGCGGGCTATTGTCTAGCTTTATGGGTACCTGCACTCATATGTACATGTTACACACACACACAAACACACACACACACACACACATACACACACACACACACACATCATTTAAAATAAAAATAAATCCTTTTCTCATTTAAAAATTATTATTAATTATTTATTTACATCCCTTTTGCAGCTTCTCTTCCCTCTTTTCTTCCCCGTCCCTCACTCTCACCCCACCATCTGTCCCTCTTCCCTTTCCCCTCAGAAAAGTAGAGGCCTTCCAAGGATATCAACCAGCCTTGGCCTATCAAGTTGCAGTAATACTGGGTTCTTCTTCTATTGAGGGTAGGTGAGGTAGCCCAGTTAGGGGAAAGGGTCCCAAAGGCAGGCAACGGAGTCAGAGGCAGCTCCTGCTTCCACTGCTAGAAGACCCACTCACATGAAGACTGTTACAAACATGCAGAGGCCGAGGCCCATCCCATGGAAGCTTCCTCGTTGGCAGTTCAGTCTCTGTGAGTTCAAGGGTTCAGGTTAGTTGGTTCTATAGGTTTTCTTGTGGTGTCCTTGACCCCTCTGGCTCCTTTAAAAAGATATTTTGATTAAGGCTAAGACTACTTAGACTAGATTGTAGTGAGAAGCAAACACAGCTTAATTTTCCACTGCAGCTGAGGGCTTTGAGGAGCTGAAGTTTTCTGCATGAAACACTTCTGCGAGGTGCCCCACACTTCTAGCGCTGGGCAGTTGACTGCAACTCAGAGCCTATATGAGGGGTTCAGGGCTGTTCTTCCCATCCCTCATCTTTGATTCATGCTGTCTTTTCCTTACTTCTTATTTCTCTCTATTATATAATGTCATGCTAGATGTGGACGAATGCCTGCAACCAAAGGTCTGCACCAATGGCTCCTGCACCAACCTGGAAGGCTCCTACATGTGTTCCTGTCACAAGGGCTATAGCCCCACACCAGACCATAGGCACTGTCAAGGTAATGCTGGGGTCCCACTTCCCATTGTGTTTCAACTTCCCTCATGAGCAAAATTGAGCCGCTGGCCTTAGAAACAGACCATGGTACCTGCGTTTGTTACCATCCATCTCCTTAAAGCATATTGGGCTCCTTATTGCAGGGAAATCCAGAGTGGGTTTATAAGCATCACAACTCTTGAGAACTGTATGTGATATGTACAGTTTTCATTTGCCTTTTGTCAGTTGTATGGTATATACATTTTGCATGCCCTTATTACCTCTCCCAACATAATTTATAAAGACACCATAATACTCTAATGGATTGTCACAGTTTTTCCAACTTCTAATTAATATCTAAAAACATTTTGGCAGATCTCTATTTTAAAATAAATTTCAATTTTAAAAGTATTTAACTGTAAGTGTAGAAATATTTGATAAAGTGTCCTGAATATTTTTACCATTATTATTGACTGTTAAATAAATAGTAAATAAAAAGAAAATATCTCTTTTAATTTTAAGAAGTATAATTTTGGGGACCAAGCAGTGGTGGCACACATCTTTAATCCCAGCACTCAAGAGGCAGAGGCAGGTGGATTTCTGTGAGTTTGAGGCCAGCCTGGTCTACAGAGTGAGTTCCAGGACAGCTAGAACTACACAGAGAAACCCTGTCTCTCAAAAAAAAAAAAAAAAAAAAAAAAAAAACAACAACAAACAAACAAACAAAAAAACCCAGAAAACAGATGGGTGTGGTGGCACACGCCTATGATTCCAGCACTCTGGGAGGCAGAGGCAGGTGGATCTCTACAATGTGAGTCCAGGACAGATAGGACTACACAGAGAAACCCTGTCTCAAGAAACAAAAGTAAATAAATAAATAACTAGAATGTTTATATATATGTATGTATAACGTTATACTCCTTCTCAGCCACTTGCTCTGTCTTCTATCAAGGCTCTTTTTTTATTCTTCGGGAACTATTTCTTTTTCAGTTGATGCCTGACTAGTACATGAAAATGTATTTCACTGTGACACATTACCACCACATTTCACTCTTTGCTTCCTTCCCTTTTCCCCTTTCTCTGATTCTTTCTCTACTGCTTCATGACACATGTAGTCTATTACCCTCTCTCATCCTCCCATGTCTACATTTGTGCCCCAAATATACATTCTTATGTGCATGTACATGTGTGTATACATACACATACACATACACATGGAGAGAGAAAGCAAGCTAGATTCATGAGAGAAAACACATGAGATTTGTTTGGAAATTTTTGAGATAGAGTTTCACTATGTATCTATATAGGTGGCACTTCCTCCTGTCTCAGCCGCCCGAAGTTCTGGGATTACAGCTATGTTCCTGGACCATGGAAAGCATTATTTTTTTAAATTAAATCCTCAAATACCGTGTCTTTCACAGTCTCCCATTATCATCATATGTCACATTAGTACCATTTTTCATGTTTCTGTATTCCTTTGAAGAAGAGGTCAGTCTTACTTAACATAACTCTTTAACCTTACATTCAAAATATAAAGAAAGTGTATTTTTCTGTTGCCTTCTGTAACTGTGCAGACTAGATTTGTTTATTCCTTGTATCGTTTTATTTCTGTCTTTATACAGTGCAGTGGGCCTACAGAATCTAATAGCTGTTACTGTTATTCTGCCTTCTATTTTCAAGTTCAAGCTGTTATGCTATTTTTATGCTATATTCAAAGTGTTAGAGTGAGATGATGAGATGTAATTGCTTTTGTAATCATTTAACTTACCCGGTTCAACACTCTGGGTTGGTAAGTTACTACATTGTAGGGATTAAGACATTCTCCTTTGAGAGTCTCTTTTTAAAAAGCAGTTGCCATCATTTGTGTTAACAGATATAGATGAATGTCAACAAGCCAACCTATGCCTGAATGGGCAGTGCAGAAACACTGAGGGCTCCTTCCGGTGTACCTGTGGGCAGGGCTATCAGCTGTCGGCGGCTAAAGACCAATGTGAAGGTAGGCGTGTGGCATCATGAACTGCCGAGACTAGGGCGACTGACCCAGCCTGGGTCACTGTCGTGTCAGAAACCCGAGTACTTCCACAGAAGTCAGACAAAGCCAGTAGAATAAAATAAAGCGAGTTAAGGTTGAAAAAAAATGACATTGGTGACTGGGGGATAAGCATCAACGTTACGAAAAAGGTTACTTCTGTCCGTGTAACTCTTTCCTGCGTAAACGAATTTCCATTTAAGCATTGAAATTAACGTGAGGTTTTATTTACTGTATTTCACAATTAGAAAGTTATTGTATTGGCCTGCCATTATGCTGTGTCACATTAATCATGCCAGTGTGTGCTCAGCTTCACTGTTTTTGCTTTGCCAGTTTTGGCGCACTGAAATAGTTTTCCCCTTATTCTCAGGGAGAAAGACTGTTTCATAAGCAAAGCCATCTATGACAGTGTTATAAAATCAAGACTGCCTGATGGTAAGGACAGAAGCGTCTACCGTTACTGTGGTAGCGTTCCCAGGAGTCCCTTTCTAGAACATCAAATGCCTAGCCCATCTAGGAGCGAACAATGGCGGGGGGACTCAAGCACTTTCATATACACATGTACGTTAGGCGACTTGTTCTATAACCCCTCTTAAAATTTTTGTATTTATAATCCCAGACCCCATTTGCCCACAAATGAGTGGATTCGCGATCTGAGCATGGTAGGATCAGGCTACCACATTCAGTGTCTTTTGCCCAAGTCTCTCAGGTTCCATTCGGTGGTGAGTCAGATATGGCCAGGACCACCTATCTACCAGCTTATCAACAGCGAGAAACTCACTTTAGCTGCCAAGGGCTATCGTAATCTAACCAAAGGTATGACTATCACAGTATGGGAGAAAAATGAGCCAGATACTTTGTGGGAGCTGGTAGGTGTGTTAGACCTTGTAGAAACACTGACAGAAAAATATGTTTTAAAAAGAAAAAGATAAATGATTTCTAGGGTTATAAAAGTCCTTCAACGAGTAATGTGACACCACAGTGTTATCTAAGGCATCGTAAAGAATGTGGTAAATATAACCTCTGCCCCAGGAAGTCCGTTATTACAGCGTACAAATGAGGGTAAAGTATTTGGATTCATCCAGTATAGGTTGTGCTACCTGGGGGTAGATATGATAATGACAGGCGAGTGCCTGAACTCGGGGTCGCGTGACAGAAACAAAGGATACTCAAGTTGAGTATGTATGTCTCCAGCAGGAGTGAGAATGTGGTGTATCAAATGAGATGAGGGGGAGGGCAAAGGCTATGAGATTTGGCCAGAATATCATTGTTTTTAGGCAGCTAGAGAATAAATGAGAATAGATGGATACACAGATAGATGAATTAAGGAATGAATTAAGCCTAGTTGCTCCAAGCCCCATAGATAAATTAGAAATGATGAGGAATATGCTGTGCTACTTAAAAACAAAGGTTGACAAGTCTTTTCTGTAATGGACCAGATAATAAGTGTATATACAAAGTGGTTTTAAATAAAACTTCATTCATATTGATTAGTAGTAGGCTAGAGTTAGCCTGTGTGCTACAATTTGGGGAATTTTGCCTTACAGTCCTACAAACCTGTATGCTTTCAAAGCAAGTATTAAACTGAATGTTATCAAAATGATGTTCACAAATTACAGCAAACTGTTTGCTATCTATGTTTAAATAGTGAAACATATACAAACAGCTGGTTTACGTTTTTAAGTTCATCTGAATTTTTCTTATTGTAGAATTAGCTTTTATTTGAGCTCAGTGTGCATAACCTAATGAAAGGTCTTTTTCAAGTATAAACCAGAAATTGTACTTTCTCTGATATAAATGATGGATTCTAGTTTCTCTGTGCTGTTTTGCTCCCAGATATTGACGAATGCCAACACCATCATCTCTGCTCTCATGGCCAGTGCAGGAACACAGAGGGGTCTTTCCAGTGTGTGTGCAACCAGGGCTACAGAGCATCTGTGCTCGGAGACCACTGTGAGGGTGAGTATCACCTCCTGCCTCAGCAGAACATGCTACAATCGGAGCAATCTGTGGTCTTTCTACCTGCTGTGTAGGAACTCAGCTTTTGCCTTCGTAATTGAGGATTAGCTACCTGCAAAGTATTTTCTTCCAATCTCATATGAATGGAACAAAGAAGGAAGGAGAGTGCAAATTTTCTTTGTACCAGTGATGGACAGCTTACTCTGGGTGCATGGTTCTGAGCCGTAATGCCTCATTTATACAGAACTGTCTTCCAAATGGCCCAAACAGATGAACACAACTTAATTTTTCATAGCACCTGAGGGCTTTGAGGAGCTGAGTTTTTCTGTATGACACACTTCTACAAGGTGCCCCATACACCTAGCACTGGGCAGTTGACTCTGGCTTAGAGCATACATGAGGTATCAGGTCTACCTGGCTAGTTCGTACACAAGAGTGTTTTCTCCTGACAAGCTGTTTCTCCCTCAACACCAGCTCATCACTCATGAACATTCTGAGTGTTCAGGGCCCATCCAAGGAACACTGTTTGCAGGTTCCCTGCCTCTTTGGTGTGTTAGTAACTTGTCAGCTGTGAAATCAGAAACGAGCATCCAAACTGTCTCACATGAAGCTCAGTGTGTCAGTGAGGGGTGATGTTAGTTTCTTTGTTGCTGCAACAATACCAGGCAAGAAGAAATCTAAGGGTGGGAGGATTTGTTTTGGCTTGTAGTTTGGATGTACAGTCCATCATCCTGGGGAATGCATGACAGCCGGAGTTGTTTGAAGCTGCAGGAGTGGAAGGCCCAGGCTCTACTGTTGTCTTAGTCAGTGTCATTGCTGTGATGAGCACCACAACCACAGCAACTCTTATAAAGGAAAGCATTTAAGTGGGGCTGGCTTACAGACAGAGGTTCAGTTCACTTTCATCATGTTGAGGAGCATGGCAACCTGAAGGCAGGCCTGAGGCTTGAGAAGGAGCTAATAATTCTACATCTCTTTACACAGGCAGCAGGAAGTAAAAGACACTGGGACTGTCATGGGCCCCTGAAACCTCAAAGCCCACCCACTTCCTCCAACAAGGCCAAACCTCCTAATCCCTCTCAAGCAGTGCCAGTCCCTGATGACTAAGCCTTCAAATATAGGAGCCCATGGGAGCCATTCTTATTCAAACCACTACAACCATTTTCAAGAATGATCTCGTGGCAGAACTTTAAATGGCCCAGCATGCTTTTCACTCCTAGCTGGGGAAAGAGCTGTTGTAGATTATAGTGTGCTGCGTTTTTTATAAGACAGTTTGGTACAAGTATTCTCAAAGTGGATGAGTACGTTGTCTCTGCTGCTACTAGGAGCATAAAACAACTTAGTCTTCCTAGGAAGCAATTTGAGCCTCATTACAATTGCTTTAAAATGTGTATTGTCCCTGTACCAGTAAGTCAGCTTCTAGGATTTTACCCAAGTGAATAATAATTCTCACTGGTTAATTATATGGACGAAATAAGTTACGAACCAGATGATATTTGAAAAATTGTATTTGGGGAACTTCAATATATGACTTGATGATTTGCCATGATGGCATCAGAGGAAGAAGGGGCAGTTGTGTGGGAAGGAGCCCTGTGTTGTGGAGGGCCTGCTGTGGGAGGTTCTGTTAGGAAGTCAATAGGTAGCAAGGCTCATACAAACAGGTGGGGAAGCTAAACTGACCATCACTGATACTCTCCTGACTTGCTTCTTGGCCAAGGCAAGAGGGTCACCACACCATGCTGAATTTTTAATCTTTTTTTATGTGTGTGGTTATTTTGCTGTCTGTATGTCTGTGCAATGTGTGCACAGTGCCCGTGGAAGCCAGAAGCGGGCATTAGATTTCCTGGGACTTGAGTTACAGACTGTTATGAGAACTGAACTCAGGTCCTCTGGAAGAGCAGCTAGTGTTTTAACCATGGATCCATCTCTCCAGCCCCAACCATGCCTGAATTTTTGATAATATTCACCAGGGAGTATATTCCTTTATTCTGGGTTTTTTAAACGTGTAGGTATGTCATCAGCACACCTGAGATTTTTATTCTAAAAACATTCATTACATGACAAGCCAAATAAAAACGTTTAGCCAACATATTCTTTATTATTAATATATATGCTTATAAGATATAATTACGTTCACGTAATTTCCTTTGGATGTGTAATGAAGCTCATTTCTCTTAAAGTCAGGCTTAATTTCCCCAGTGTTTGGGTTATAAATAGGACTGGAGTTCATCCAGCTAACTCAGAGCTCCCTTTGAAACTACATTAGCACTTCAGCCTGCTAATTCCCACCTAGGCCTGTTTCCGTCCATCACCAGCGGAATGTTACTTTGCCGTAATTAACTGTCTATGAATGTCCACATAGCATTCACAGCTGCGAGAGGAAAAACCATCCTTCTTGTTAGACTTCATATTTACATGTGTGATTTTTTTTTTTTAACTTTAGTGGAGACCTGATCTTCATGCAGTGTTTTCCTGCAGGCCCTCTGGCCTCCTCCGAGAGTCAGAATCCAACTGTGTGCACACAGCTGTGTGTTTGTGTTGCCTGCTCAGAATGATGCTAGTGACCTCCTGTCCCAGTTCTTAGAGATCGCAGGTCCTCCAGGCTCCTGAAGGCTCTCCCTCTGATACGATAGGCTCTCAGGCACTGACTTCAGTCCCTCGTCTCCCTGATGCTGTTCCTCAGCTTCTCTCGATGTTGCTTCCTATAAGTTCTTTACAGAGTGTCACATATAACTTGGTACTTAACTCTCATCCCGAGTCCCTTATCTCCTTGTGCGAATAACGACAAAACAGTGAGAAATCATAGTTTTTCTTTTCAAGTCAGAATCATTTATTTATATATTTGCTCATGGCAGTCATTTAGTGTTGAATTTGTCAGAGCCTGTATTGTAGGTACAGACATATATAGAAACTGGAAATCTCTGCCCTCATGGAATTACCTTTATTCTAGTGAGGAAGCTAACAATGGGTACGATAAATAAGTAAAAAGGCATAGCTTGTTAAACGGCCACAACTATTGTACAGCTACATGTGGAGTTCTGGAGGTGGATGATTTTAAATAAGGGAAGTAATGGATTCCTTAAGTCACTTACCTGTGAATATTTGCAAGAAGAACATTTTGCATTCAAAATAATAATAGGGGTTGAAGCCCCAAGGAGAAGACTCTGTGGAGATTAGGGGTTCCACATGACACATTCAGTTTTTCAGTCCCAGAATGATTATTCAAGTATAGCTATCAGTTTGATGTTCGTGCCTAGAGTTGAGTGGTGAGCCCTGAGCTTGAGCCGTCAGCAGACAGATGGTGTTTAGAGCCATGGGAGTGAGTGGGGTCACTCAAGAGGAAGTATTTCTGGAAAGAGAAGAGTTCCTAGGCCCCCCAGCACATACATGTGAATAAATGGGTGGAAACTGAGGAAATGGTGTATGAAGGAGAACTGTGGACAAGCAAAAAAAAGAAAAAAGAAAAAAAAAGGCTTTAAAGAAAGAAGACAGAGTGGGGAGCAGCCTTACCAGGTCACAGAGGAAGACAGTGCAGCCACTCCTGATGAGACCTGATAGACTAGGATCAGAGGGAAGGGACCTCCCCTATCAGAGGGCTGGGGGAGGGGCATGGGTGGGGAAGAAGAAGGGAGGGTGGGATTGGGAGGGGAGGATGGAGGGAGCTACAGGGGGGCTACAAAGTGAATAAACTGTAATTAATAAAAATAAATTAAAAAAAAGAAAGAAAGGACAATTACAGACTATGCCTAACATGACTGCTAGGCAAAAGAAGACAAGAAATGGACCATGTTACTTAACAATGCAGAGGTGTAGGAAAGTGGCCAGATTCCTCTGTCACTTCCAGGCCATGCCTGAATTTTTACTTTTTTTTTTTAATGTGTGTGGCTGTTTTTCTGTCTGTATGTCTGTGCACCATGTGCGCACAGTGCCCGTGGAACAGAAGAGGGCATTAGATTCCCTGGGACTTGAGTTACAGACTGTTGTCAGCTACCATATAGGTAGTGAGAACTGAACTCAGGTCCTCTGGAAGAGCAGCTAGTGTTCTTAACCACTGATCCATCTCTCCAGCCCCAACCATGCCTGAATTTTATTCTAAAAACATTTGTTACATGAATAGGAAGACTCTCTATTCATACAATGGCATCAAGAGAATCCCATGTTGAGCACACTTGATGTTGAGGCTATTCTGTCCTTTCTTTTCTTTTTGGAGGGAGACAGGACCTCACTGTTAGCCCAAGCTGGCATCAAGCTCACTAGACAACACGGCTGCCATCTAACTTGCCGCCTTCCTGCCTTGGCTTCCAGAGTGGGCTGTCAAGCATGGACTACTTACTATGCACAGTTCTCACTCTAGTTTGTTTTTGTCAGGGTCACTACAGATATTGAAAACATAAATGAGAAAGCATATTAAACTTGACTATGTCATAACTAGGAGTTTTAAAAGCTGTACGTTATCTTTAAAACAATGGTTTGTTTTTTTTTCTCCTCTCAGATTTTGAGATGTGAGTGAAAATCAGATAATATTCCTATTCGGGGGCTTCTGTGTGCTGCAGCTATTGCTCGGTTGTGCAGGATTTATTGTTCAACTTTCCATTCCCAGGATTTGCCTCATTTCCAAGTAGAGAATTTTTTTTTTAATTTCATGCTAATGATCTAATAAACTTCACCTCACTTTGGTACCTTCTTTTCCTAAGGAGCGAAGAAAGAAAGGTTGACTTAAAATCAGCCTGCTCGATATTTACCCTTTAGAACAGCTGTGGACGTAGCCAAATTCATATGCAACAACTGAATGTCTCTTCCCCCGCCAGGGAGAAACTAGAGTGTGAAATGGGACGACCACTTTAGGAAGCAATTTCTAAAACCATGAACGTAAATCTACTCTAAGATTCAGCCATGATAGATCCTGGGAATTTACCCAAAGCATACAGAAGTACGCGTTCACATGAAGATATACCCATGCATGTTTGTGGATAAAATGACAGTAGTCCGAATACTCATGGAAAGTGGAAGGGCGAACAGATTTATATTCAAAACATGAAATACTACTTGGCAAAGAGGAGGAGTGGGCTTTTGATACAATCGGCGCCTTGGTTGCCTAAGACACAAAGGGATCCTGCTTGAGGGCGGGTGGGGGTGCAAATGGCTGCCCTGTAACCATGGTGGGGTGGTTGTAGGGTGTGTTTGCCAGTGTTTCTGAGCACTGAGCTGAACTCTAAAAATAGGGTATTTATTGTAAGTCATGACTTCAGAGAAGATGATGGGAAAAGGCTTCCAAAAGAGAAGCAACAATCCGGTAGCATTGAAATGGCATGTCACATACATTTTATGTTTCACAGTAGCCAGGGAGCGAAAGCTCATTCTATCTGCATCTTGACAGAATGAGATAGTAAACCTCCCTTCTTCTTTTGTGTTTCTTTTAATTTTAAAACTTAAAAAAAAAGAAACATTTTGCTTGATTGTTTGTGAGTTTCATATCATGTACCCCAGTCCTGCTGATCTTCCCATCTGCTCATATCCTCCCTGACAACCTCCCCCACCAAAACACACACACACACACACACACATACACACACCACCACCACCACCACCACCAATACCACCACCAGCAGCAGCAGCAGCAACAACAACAACCACAGCAACAACAAAAAAGCAAAGCATAGAAAATATCTCATTGTAGAGCTGTAGTGTGTCACACTGTGTCCCACCTCTGTCCACACATGTTCACTTGCAAGTGTTCATTGCAATGAGTGGGAGGTCCGGTTTGAGATCTCTGGCTTCTGACACCATCAATACTGAGTCCTCACCAGGACTCCTTCCGGTTATCTTGCTGTTGCCCTGCAACTTTGGATCAGCAGGACTGGCCCTTTCACGCGTCCCAACCATTCTTGGAATGATACAGATTTTGGGGTGGGCCAACTCAGAGCCCTGGATCTGGGCGTGGGTGGTAGCCTGGCTGGTCAGTGCACGAGCTCTCCTTTACCCACACCACCAGGGCGAGTTCTCCAGCACTGCTGCAGCTGGGCCACCCACTGCTGCCATAAACAGGAGGCAGGGTCAGTTCTCCTGATCTCAGGCCCATGACTGGCGCACCTGCCTCCAGAACCGGCTCAGCTGTGCTGCCAGTCAAGGCTCAGGGCCCGCTCTCTCCCAAGTGCTGCAGTCTGGGAGGGGCTGGCACACCTTTGCCATCAGGGCCAATTCCACTATGTTGCCCAAGCAAAGCGCAGGACCTGATCTCCCAGTGAGGGGTCAGGGTGGGGCCAAGGTGAGCCAGTCCCTAGGGCAAGAGTGCTGGAACACAGGCCCTGCCACTCTTCTACCTCTGCTGTGGGGTAGTGTGGGTTGGGGGTGATGCCCCCACCTCTGCCATCTGTGGTAGTCAGGAGAGCTGGTTCCCTCTCCTTTTGTAAAGCGTTCCTGAGTTAGTTAACTTGGTTGGATGAGGGAGCTTTATTTAGCATCCGCATCCTGGAGGTAGACAGTGGGGAGTGTTGGGGAAACCACATCACTTTCTGTATTCACTTCCTCCTTGAAATTCTCTGCGTAGCAGCCATCAGAATTACTAGAAAGAGATGTCATTAATGCCGAATTGTGAGAAGACAAAGGAAGTTTTATTCCCCGGCTTTTTTGAACAGTACTTATTTAAACCCTGCACAGATGCAGCAGAGGAAGAGCTTGAGGAGTATGTTAGGAGTGATGTTCCCTGCCTAGGAGTTGCCATGGCAATAAACAGCCCTAGAAACATGTGCCTGATGTGAGCCTCAGCATCACAAAGTTGCCTCACACCATCACAGTCAGAGCTTGGTGTTACTCAGTTGTCAAGTAGTGTAGTTGGACATATGCTTTCTATACAGTTGCTAAAATCCAGGCAGCCTCCAAGAGTCCCTAAGACTTGACCAGGATTCTGCTCCAAATGATTCCACGTGCAAAAGTCCCCTGTCCACCCTCTGTTGCCGAGACTTCAAGTAAATTCTGTTAGGAAGACCTTTGTTGGTTCATATATCTTTTCTCTAAGTTCCTATCACCTCCGAATTTAGCAACACTCTTTTAAGTCAGGTAATTGTATTTTGTAATGATTCTTAGGTTACATCTTGGGACCTGTAAAGCAGTTTAATGTCTTATGTGTTTATTTTTATTAATACAATGGCATTTGGAGTTCTGGTTTTAATAATGTTTCCCTTTGGTGTGGGGAGCCAAGTGCCAAGCACTTTCAAACCGGATCTTATACATAGACCAAGGAGCTTAAGTATGTTTAAGATATACCTACCAATGTGTGCTTGAAAGAAAAATGTATTCTCTGTTATCACGAAGAACACAAACAAGTAAATTACTGTCTAATGAAACATTGTGACTCTTCTTCTCCCAGTTAATTGAATTTATTGTTTAAAATTTCCATGCAGTGCTCAGGAGTCTGAAGCAGGAAGATTGGGAGTTCCAGGCCAGTCTAGGCTACATAGTTAGACACTGTCTCAGACATACCATTTCTGTGTCTATTCAAAGCTAAAATCCTTCTGGGTAACCTTTACACTCAGGAGGCCGAGTCAGGAAGATCAGAAATTTCAAAATGTGCTAAATAACAAACTAGACCCTTATCATTATTTCAGAATGTTTCACTTAAAATAAAACCTATCCATTTGAAGTCATGCACTGTAAATACATTTTGTGAGTTTACATGATTTGTGTGTGTGTGTGTGTGTGTGTGTACAGATAACATGTATCATCTTCCTTATGTTGTTCACTTAGTCCTAACTTGCACACTGGTTTGCAGATATCAATGAATGCTTGGAGGACAGTAGTGTCTGCCAGGGAGGTGACTGCGTCAATACTGCGGGGTCCTATGACTGCACATGCCCGGATGGATTTCAGCTCAATGACAATAAAGGGTGTCAAGGTATGTCTCTCTCTCCCTGTCCTTACACACATGGCTGTTCTGTTGTGCAGTGATCTGTAACTTACTCATGTGTAACTGATGTCATGTTGTATTCGGAAGGTGTGATATGGAGGTGTACATCAGCACAGGGATGTCTTACACTGAAGCACGCTCTATCAGTCAGAGCTTGCATGTGTCATAAGTGACATTCCCTGTTTGTGTTGACTCTGAGGTCACACAGGCTTTGCTGAGCCTGCCGAGGCCTACTTTTTTGGTACCTGATTCAAAATTAACTTTTGTGTCTATCATGAGTGCATTTCGTTTTGTCTCAGAAATAATATTTGTCCTTTTTATGATGCCTGTTCTTGTCCAGGACTCAACGTTTCTTTAATTCTTCCAAAAAAGCTTCACCAATTATTTGGTTAAAATAAGGAAGCACAGAAAATGATAACATTTATTTCCCCCAAACAACAGTATAGTCGACACAGGATGCTAATAAGAACACAATAATACAGCACAGGTGCTAATATGCACCCTCATAGTCACTGAAACTGAGCTCTCACTGTTGGTATGCCTTTCAGTTCTTACAGCAACGTGAAAGGGAGTCTTCCTTCTTCCATCTGCATGTGAATAGCTGAGATTCAGAGCGCTAATGACATGCGCGCTCCTTTGTAATAAGGTGGAGCTGAGGTTTGAACCAGCAATCTTTGTGACACAAGAAGACAGGCTAAATGATTGTTCTACAGGAAAGCATACGGACTCACCTTTTGACTTTGTGGTAGATCTTGTGCCCGGCATTGTTGGCTGCGTCTTACTACCGCCACAAGTTTACCTGCACTTGTCAGTAGTAAGAGGTCCGTGGCACTGCTCACTTAGAGCACTTGCCTAGTATGTGAGGGGCCTTGGGGTCAATGCCCAGCACTGAAAAAAAAAAAAAAAAAAAAAAAGAATGGTGAATGAAAAAAAATGAATGAACAAGTAATTTATGTCAATTTTTCCACTGAAAACTTATATCTACATTTACGTGTTTGTTTCTGATACATGAATAAGTGTTTTATATTCTCCTACCATTATTATAGAATTGTGCAAAATATTCCAAGTACTAACAAATAAGGTAATCTATATGAATATTATTTTTATCATTATTATTATTTGTTGATTGCCACAAATGATCTTTCCCCTGAAAAGATATTCCAGATAACCCATATCCTTGACAGAGATGGTGCCTTCTCTCTGAGATATGGTTACTAGAGTGATATAATGCTTGATTTGTATGTCACCAGTACGGTTTCCCTATATGAAAGACTCAAGGAGTCGTGTAATACATGGGCCTTTGACTCATGGTCTTCTAGAATTAATTTACACTGGGTGTGGTGGTGTACAACTCTAATCTCAGCACTTGGGAGGCAGAGGCAGGTGGATCTCTGTGAGTCTGAGGCCAGCCTTGTCTACAAATTGAGTTCCAGGACAACCAGGGCTATCCACAGAGAAACTTTGTCTCGAAAACCAAAAAAAAAAAAAAAAAAAAAAAGAAAGAACTAATTTCCTCTTTGCTATTAGAAATACCTAATAGCAAATAAGGTATTTAATTCACTCCATGGACCTTATATTTGCTATTAGGTATTTCTTTGCTATCATAATTAAATAAATGAAACTAGGTTTTTGAGTTTTTCCAGTGTAGAAATTAAATGTGCTCAGACTTGATGCCATGGAGAAGGAACATTCAAATTATACATTTCTGTCAAAATATTTCCATTTTAGAACTTTAAACAAAATTAATCTTGATTTATATAAAAATGCCAGGAGATGAAAAAGAGAAAAAAAAATCAAAAGCCTAAGAAATTTGAATCCTGGTTTTTATTATAGGCTTTTTGGCTGAAGAGTTATATTTTCTTTTCTAATTTCTTTTGGCTAAACAGAGGCAAAATGAAGTTTCAGTACAAATGGCCCAAGAGCTCAGACTGAACATTTTATCATTAAATTTCTAGAGTCAACTCCCCAAGAACTCACTCAGTCATCTGACTCATTAATTGCCCCATGTTCTCTCAATATATAAAATTCCTGCCTGTGGTTTGAGGTCAGCTTTCAAAGATGTGGCCACTCCAGACGTGTGGTGGTTAATGACTATCAATCATTAATAAATTGACTTTGCTCTCTGTCACATTCTTTTTTCCAGAGTAAATGAATGTGTCAGCCTGAAGATTTTTGAGTCCAAATATATGAGAGGCATTTCTCTTTTATGGTAGCGTTTTAATTACTGTGAGCACATGTGTGGGTGCAAAAGTGTGTGTGTGTGTGTGTGTGTGTGTGTGTGTGTGTGTGTGTGTGTGT
>NW_026585644.1:38903084-38916025 GCF_907164565.1 Psammomys obesus
TGTGTGTGTGTGTGTGTGTGTGTGTGTGTGTGTGTGTGTGTGTGTGTACATGTCCACATGTAGAGGTCGGAAGATAACAGGAGTCGGTTCTCTTCTTCTACCACCTAAGTCCCAGGGATCCAACTCAGGTCGTCAGGTTGGGCATCAAGTGCCCTTCCACTGGCATTTCTGAAGCAGGCCCTACGTGCTGTGTGAGAAATATGTAAGAGTCATTGCTCATTTTCTCTTCCTAGGCTGCTTACACAAGCATGCAAACTCACCTGCCTTTGAGTGATCGATCTCTTTTGCTCTGTTGCTGGAGGCAACTTTGACATCTTTCCATTCTGCCCATGATTCTCTAATCCTCGTGGTTATGTCAGTGCTCTGTTGAGAAGTGTGGGTTTTGGAGACCGTTTTAATGCCGAAAATGTAATGAATGGCAATGCAAATACCCAGGGGCCGTTGTTGTGTAACTGTGTGATAGGCGTACAGTTTGGCAGCCTTGCTTCGTGCTCTGAAGTCAAGACATTTGCAGTCAGAGTGTGCTTAAGATTTTTCTTTGCCCCACAAAACTAATGGTGATGCGCAGGCGGTATGGAAATTGCCTGTTAATAGTCTCTTCAGGAATGTGGCAGAGTACGCAAGAGACTCGGAACACAGTGCAGTTTCACGTTTTGACTTACATATGCCAAACTGTGAATTTCTAGGGCATTCTGGACCCGTGAAAGAAATCCAACTTAAATACAGTCTGGCTTTCAGCTCAGAGTTACTAGCAGCATAGCTCAGAAATGAATGCCTCAATAAGTACAATCCAAATTGAACGCATATGTTTCTTGAGCTCCAGATATTTGTGTTGGTTTTTTTTTTTTTTTCTTTTTCTTTTTAGCAGTTTCCTGGAAAAAAGTCTGGGAATTCACCTTTGGTTCCTGTCATCAGACTTTTTAGACAGTTCCTTGTTAATCGTTGACTTCTTTGAAAACAGTATTTGTGCACAGCATTTTCCCGCACAGAGCTGCAGAGGGTTGGTAGCTTTCAAAGGGTATCACCGAGCCACAGAGTAAAAGCAAAAAGGAAGTCCTAAGACTTCCTGAGACCCTAGGGCTTGGCAGATGAGCATGCGTATGGTATTGACACTCAGGTCAGTGGAGCTTTCTGACCGGATGAAGGTGAGACTAGATGCCAGGTTGGAGGGGGAGAACAGAACTGAAGTCCAAACGAAGGTTAAAATTTAGATTGTCAATGTAATGGATTGTCAGCGGGCGGGGAAAAGCTAGCAGCATCAGAGGCCTTCTGAAAGAGAAGAATGTGAAATGATACTGAGGAGTAGGCAAGCAGAAAATGAGCTGTATTTCCTTGTCCTGTATATGAAAATGATAAGAAGGAAGTCTTCGGGAAAGTGTGACTGGTTTCTGCTGAGCATCCTTTTATTTAATGTTGGCTCTTAAAGTCAGCATACACAGGCATGGAGTTCTCACACATATGTTGTGTTTCCTGGTCCCCGCTTTCCTCCCTGCCTCTGCATTTCATGTTTCCCCAGAGTCCTGTCTCTTCTGCTCTCATGTCACATGCCTTCAATTATGCATGTTTTTCTGCTCCGCCTCCTTTAAGATATTTTTCCCTCCTGTGGCCCCTTTCTAGTTTCATGACTTACACCACACACATACATGTGTACATACATACACAAATCAAGGTCTAGGGTTCCCATATGAGAACAAACATGCCGTATTTGTCTTTCTGAGTCTGCCTTATTTCTCTGAACATAATGATTTCCAGCCCATGCATTTCCCTGCAAATGCCATGATTTCATTTTTCTTTATGGCTGAATAAATTTTTATATATTGTATTTATATATACCATATTTTTTTACCCAGTGATCTATTGATGGATGTCTAGGATGGTTCCATTTCCTAGCTATTGTGAATAGCGTGGAAATAAATGTGAAGGTGCAAATATCTTTGTGGTTTATTGACTCAAGAGTCCTTTAGGTAGATACCCAAAGTAGCATAGCTGGGTCATGTGATAGTCTTATTTTTAAATATTTCAGAAACTTCCAGATTGATTTTCATAGTGGCTGCACCAGTTTACACTTCCACTAGCAACGAATAAAGTTTGCTTTTTCTCTACGTCCATAGCAGTATTTATTGTCGTTTGTTTTCTTGATGACCACGTCTGAAAAAAAGGGAGACAGAATCGCAAAGCAATTTTAATTTGCATTTCCCCTATGAACAAAGACATTGAATGCTTTTCCAAATACTTTAGACTTATTTCCATTTGCATTTCTTCTTTTGAGAATTGCATATTCAGGTCATTAGCTCATTTATTAATTGGAAGATTTGTGGTTTGTTTCATGTTTAATTTTTGTAGCTCCTTATATACAGTCAACATATTAAGTGCCTGTGTGAAACAGTTGAAAAAATTTTCTCTGATTCTGTATGTCCCTATTCTGTTGATTGTTTCTTTTGACTGTCTGTTACTTTCTTTGTTTCAGCAGTGGGTAAGACAAGTAATCTAGGTTATGTGGCTATGGAGAGACGTAGAATTCAAGGATAATAAAGAAAAGCAATAAAGTAGTAGTTCTTACAAGTTATTCTACACAGGGATTAGCAGGACAGGCAGAAGAGCCTCCAGAAGGTCTGGATGAGCAGAAAGTGGTCGTGCTTTAAGGAAAAGAGTGAGGTTGTAACGCAGCACATTCTAAAAGTCAGTAGTTAAGAACTCAGGTCTTTTGGTTGTGAGCCTAGCCTTTAACGGCTGAGCCATCTCTCCAGCCTTCAGTGTCCAAGTGGGTTCCCTAGTAAGGGGAACAGGGACTGTCTCTGACATGAACTCAGTGGCCAGCTCTTTGATCACCTCCCCCTCAGGGGGGGGTGTAGGCTTACCAGTCCACAGAGGAAGACAATGCAGCCAGTCCTGATGTGACCTGATAGGCTAGGGTCAGATGGAAGAGGAGGAGGACCACTCCTATCAGTGGACTTGGGGAGGGGCATGGGAGGAGAAGAGGGGGGGAAGGTAGGATTGGGAGGGGAAGAAGGAGGGGCTACAGCTGAGATACAAAGTGAATAAACTGTAATAAATAAAAAAGGACTCAGGTATTTTAGGGTACACGTATGTCCTGCTTGTTCTGCTGTGAGCCTCACTGTTGCCAGGAGTCCATCCTATTCATCTGCTTATGGAGAACATTCAGAAAACACTTGAACTGAAATAAAGATTCACTTCTGAGAAGAAATATTGAGGACCTCTTTAATAAAATAGACAAGTGAGACCCTAAGAAACTTCAAGTAGATAGAAAGTGACCTGCTTGGAGAGTACTGAGGACATGTGATCATTTCTCTAAAATAGGTTACCTAAAAGAACCCAAACCAATTACTGCTCCCTCAGGAGAGTAGTAACAGCACTAAGAAATTTTGGGGTGGGCAAACACTTATTGTTAATACAGCATAAAGGGTCGGGGACTCACAGTTCACACATCCTCACCAAGGAGCCAACAGCGGTGAGGGACACAGAGAAGTGAACCAGCCAGGAATATGCAGTGCATGAGCCCCTGCATGTGACAGGGCTACTGTAACAGGGGAGCTCCCTCAGGCTTCCCTGTGCTGTCATCCTCGAGGGCACTTTTAGCCGAACATGAAGAGAACTGGTTTGAAAGAACATTTTGCGTTCTAACTTCCCCTGTTGGCAGTTCTTAGAGTGCCTCTGTCACTCTGGCCTTGGAAGCAAAAGTACGTTAAGGACAAACAGAACACAGGCTGCTCACAGCCTTTGCCCACGCCATCAGCATGGCCTAGCGGTGGCCACTTCTGGACCTCTAGGTGTGTGTTAAGTATTACACTGAAGACTTCCCCCCTCACCGACTTCGTCATCACAAAGTCATGCCCATCATAACTCCTCTGGCCTTCTTCTCCTTTTATTTTATTTCCATTACTCATTTTCAGTGAAATACAGATTACAGATTTATTTCCAACATATCCAGCATATATTTATGGAGTGGCATTTATGAGCTAAAAAAAACTATATACAAGGCACGTCTGGCCTTGTCCTGAGGAAGTCTATATCCTGGGAATAGAGAAACAGGTGTGGCGGGACTCCAGTAGGATTGCCGGGGGTAGGGGAGGGGGGGTGAGGGGGGCGGCGACAGAGAAGAAACAGCATTCTCATTGATGACTATTTCTCGGATTGTTTATTAATATTACTCAAGGCTCTGCCGTGTCTAAAGCAGGGGCCACTCTGGGTTGAACCTGGGAGACAGATGTTTTTATAGGTTGACACAGCTGAACAGCCGCTGTCACATAGGTCATTCTGTGGTCTGTTAGGTGGACAGATGCTATATTGGCCACAAGAGCAAAGTTGACCCCCTTCAAGAACGGGTTCTCCCTACTGGATGACTAGTATTAGAGGAAAACAAAACGGATCTCTTTTCAAATATTTGTAACTCTCTTTTCAACTGCAGACATTAACGAATGTGCACAGCCAGGGCTCTGTGGTCCTCACGGGGAGTGCCTCAACACGCATGGCTCTTTCCACTGCGTCTGCGAACAGGGCTTCTCCATCTCGGCAGATGGCCGTACATGTGAAGGTAAGAGAACCCACACAAAATCCTGTAACTCTGACACGAAGAAGCTGAGAGATAGCTTTCTATTGAACAGGCAAAAAAAGACTCCAAGACCTAAACGGTATTTGTGATTCAAGCCTCAAGGCTTCTGTGTGTCAAGGTGACTTGTAGCTCGGTGGTTGCCGGCCTTAACAGATAGAATAACCCAGGTTTGTAGTGGTGAAAATACACACTACAATACCCAGGTGATTCACTGGAGCTACATTAGTGAGCGAAATCTGCTGGAGCTGAGGATTCTGGGTAACACAGCCACACTTCTCCCTTTCCCATTAGCCTTGCGTGGGCCGTTTTGCTTATTATGTGTATGAGCCAACATCCTATTTGATTTCTCTGTCCCATGGGGGGGGGGGAGTATCTAACCTTATTCCTCTCATCTTCCTTCCTCTAAGCTGGTAGTTCTCGACCTTCCTAATGCTGCAGCCTTTTAACACAGTTCCTCATGTTGTGGTGAACCCAAACCATAAAATTACTTTCATTGCTACTTCATAACTGTAAATTTGCTACTGTGATGAGTCATAATGTAATTTTATTTATTTATTTTTTTTGGAGATAGAGGTTCACTAAAGGGGTTGCAGCCCGCAGGTTGGGAGCCACCGTGCTAAGCTAGTCCATTTTCTTACTTACCCACGGTGTATATATTCCCCAGAGTTTTATTAAACTGTAAGACATTTGGATAGTACCAGTTCCTGTTTGCAGTCTCTGCATGTTTGCAGTTTATACAGCGCTGTCTGTGAGTTTTTTGCTCTTCATGACATTAAAGATTGATAAATGGAGGAATAATCTGAACCTTTTTAGAAGTAAGCTAAGATTGCCATGATCCTAAGTTCACGGTATCTTTTTTTAAGATCTGGGTTATTAAGACTCGACTGCATTTTGAAGAAGGATGTTGTAACCGTTCTATTCTAGGCCTAAGCTAGTACCCGGATTCCTCGGTCTGAACGAATACTGCGGCAGGAAGTGTCTGCTCTCTTGCCGCTAGTACTACAGTGGAACCGGGCCGAGGACCGGCGTCCAGGCTCAGCTGAAACCAATTATTATATTGGGAGGAATAAACTGATCTTATAAAACGGAGATTGTTGAAATTGTTCTCCTGCTGAGCAGACAAAACATGGAGGCCAGATCTGGCTGCGATGGGAGAAAGATAGTGCGGGGTGGAGCTGGAGCAAACAGAGTGAAGGCTTTGGAAGGAATCCCAAACAGGGAGACGGAGGACAGGCATCATGGTAATGTGGGCGACCAGAGATTTGCAAGGAACTCTGGCTTCAGTGCTTCGTGTTAAGTTTATGTCTGAGGCTCTGAGGCTGTAGTGAGTACACATGCACATTCTTCCCCGAGCCCGGGGCTGTGCTGCCTCACCTCAGTCAACCGGATTCACACGACCCCATGTTTCCGGAAAGATGCAGGCTTACTAGTTTTGCTTCCCTCCAAATCATGGGCAGTAAAGTTCTGCCTTCCTGAGACGTGCTCAGAGTTACCGCAGGTGGTGGCGGTTGTGTCACCATGCTCAGAAAAGGATGGATGGTCTCAGGTGCTCGGTGGTGAAGCTGTTGGTCCAGACAGCTGTGGACGGCTGTTACAGACTCGTGGGTATTTGCCTTTTAGGTGTACAATTTTTTTTTCTTTCATCCTGTACCTTTTTAAACACTGATTTCTGCAAATTGGGAGTTACATAATCCCTCTAATTTGGTTGCAGCTCTAATTTGGTTGGTCATTTACTTGGCAAGGGCCTGACTTAAAAAATGTGTTTTTTTTAGAAATGTCTAATGCTTTGTAAGTCACTCTGCTCTCTTCAGTACTTGTTCCATACCCTCGTATTCACAAGACTGGACATTTAAAAAAATAACGAAAGGCAATTTTATAATGTCACGCTGGCGTATGGTAGTACGGCTAATTATTCAACCTGCTGTTTTCTTCCTTGAATAAGTTCCTTAAGGATTTTGCCTTTAGGGATTAATCCAACACACTAAATGGGTCCAAGTTTTCTCTTGTTGGATTAAGTCCGAAACTTATGGCCCTAGTGCTGTCCTCACTCAACCCCTAGCTGTGGTGTAGGACAAAGCCAGCTCATGTGATCAGGGTTTGGCAGTGGAGCTGGCGTGCATCGTGTTTGAATTAAGGCTGAGAAGTGGTTGGCACCCTTGGTCCATGTCCATTCACCGACTTCCTCCTGAGCCCCTGGTTAAGCAGCTGCAGCCATGTCACTGCTGGGAGTGACACACTTGCTTTAGTCCAACCAGGGTAAACCGGCGAGGGGAGAATACAAAGAAGTGGGTTCAGCATAGCCTACAGAAAAGAAAATGTCATCGGGCCCCTCCCCTCACATCCTGAACAGTGTCCTGCTTACTGACTATCAAGAGGCAACTCTTCAGTCTTAAATGATTTGAAGCGGCATGGCCGGTTCTGTGGGAATAAGAGGGCATCTCCAGTCCTTCATCTCCCTTCCCTGTGTGTGCTATCTGGGAGTAGGAAGTGGAGTGTCATTCAAGGCTCTAGTGGGGTAGAGAGCAAGAGGAGCTGAATAATTAAGTATTATTCATTCATTCATTCATTCATTCATTCATTCATTCATTCACTGAAGTATCACTGGGTGCCTGTACAGCACCAGACGCTGCTCCGGAGGTACCGTACAGACAATTCTTGCCCGTACGGAGCCTGTATTGTAGGACGTGAGAATCAAAATTAAGTAGGGATGTACTCCACAGAATACGCTGTTCATTTCTATTTAGATCACATGACACAATCGCACTGTATGGATATATAAATAACTGGAAGGTACGGCATGCCATACGTGTTAAATACATTATAAATCCCAGAGTTGGGTGACAGGAAACTGCAGGGGAACAGGGCCCTTTCGATGGACTTTGTTCCCTGTCCCTCCCTGACGTCTCTCAGTCACAGCTCCTCTTCTCCTGCTACCTTCTTTTTTGCATGTGAGCAGAGCTCTTGTGCTGTGTGTGAAATGACAATGAATTTACTTCTCTCCTTACATCACAGTTTTATAACCCATTTTATGCTATCCATTTACTTTGAAATTTCCAATTCTTTTGCTCTTTAATTTTTTAAAAATTATTTTTATGGTGGAATTTTAATTTACACAAATGGTTTTTTTTTTGTCAAGGTGTTCACTAGTTATCTCTGCTCATTAGCAGCGTATGTGTGTGTGGGAAGGGAGCAGAAACACTGGGAGCCCTCAGATGTCCCTGGGTCCCCAGGGAAAAGCCTCTCTGTCTCCCTGACTTTGCATCACTCTGCCTCTAGCCTCATTCCCACTGTGTGTCAAAGCTTTGTGAGAATTGGTGTTGGGAACATCACGTGTTTCTGGAGCTCATGTGCCCTCCGACTGACTCACATGAATAATGGCCACATTGGTTTCACAAGGATCCAAAGGAGCCAGCAACATAATAAAACGCTTGTGATTTACTGAACTTAGGGATCTTTTCCTTCATCATTTTCCTCCATTGGTCATGCATGCTAATAGGGCCTCTTACCCATGTGCAGTAAACCCCTTCATAAAGTCCATTAGTTCAGGTAACATTTTCTTTCTTTCATTCATTCATTCATTCATTCATTCATTCATTTTTCATTCATTCATTCATTCAACAAACAATGTGTATCTGTCTATCTATCTATCTATCTATCTATCTATCTATCTATCTCTATCTATCTATCTCTCTATCTATGTATTTAAATTGCTGGGAGTGAAAATTAGGTCCTTACACATGCTTGGTAAGTACTCTGCCACAAAGCTATATTCCTAGTCCTCAACAAACATCCAGTAAATGCCTACTCTGAGCAAATGACAGTACTAACCACTGAAGCAAGGTTAGTGACCCCCAACTGTAGGGACGTCCATAATTTTTTGAGATAATAAACTAATAGACAAGTGTAACTGATATATGACATTAGAAAGCACTAAATCCTGTAAATAAAGGAAGAAGTAGAGTTGAGCTCAGGAAACCATGAGATCTAGAGCAAGAAAGGAAGCTGGTGTGAGGCCAAGAAAGGCTGCCTGTTCTGCTTGTGTAGGTGAAAATGAAAAAAAAAAAAAAAAAAAAAAACCACAAGAGTTATTTTGTATTTGAGTAAGATATCTGTATTAAGTGCATCTTAGTTTTAAATTGGTCTCTCACTACTGTGTGGCAAAGCATGATCAATAAATAGACAAAGGTTCAAAGTGACTGAAGAAGGCCTTTGACCTCTCAGCAGCATGAATTCGGCTCTCAACAGAGGGACAAGAACAACACCAAGTGTGAGCCCTCACGTAAAGTGTGAGCTTTGGTTGAGTGATACCAGGGCAGGCTTTAGGATGACTGAAATGCACCCCTCTGGTGTACTGGGAGTAGGAGGGGCTGGGAACAGGGAGAGGGAAGCGAGGGTATCTACAGAAAAAGATATGACATCACTGGGAATCTACAACTACTCTTGGAAGCAAACTCTGCTTTAAAAATCAGATGCAAGGCTACCATTATATATTTTTTTCCACCTATTGGAAAGAAAAGATCAAAGCTCTTTGTTTTAATGCAACATTCTACCGCTCTGCTCCCTCCCCACCCAATATGATAATGCCATTATTTCTCACTTCTCATAATAGTACCCTGGACTGAATATGTGATGGCCAACGTGTCCCAGTCTTCATGACAATTCTGATACTGATTGGGGATTTGAGACCTTCAAGAAAGAGAAGGGACTTCTTATAGCATCTAACTGGAACTTAGAGATCTAGATTTTTCTCCTCAGTCTCCACAAAATCAAATTGTACCATTGCGAAACTGTAGAAACCATTCTTGGGTACTACTTGCAATCCATTCTTTACTTCACCTAAAAAAGAGAATATAAAATGTCACCTGTCACAGATGACTGGCTTCTTGAAATGTGTCAGTAATGGCAGTAGCAATGTAAACAGCAACAACGAAAAGGTAGCTCTGGATATGTGACTAATTTTTTTTTTTTAATCATTGGACAGCTCCACACCAAGAAATAATGAACCAGAAGCAAGTGTCCTGTGGGTTTGGTCTTGTGGTACATTTTCTACACATGGTGTAGAACAAAAGTACAAACACATTGCAGACAAAGTTTCAAGGTGTCAGTAGTTTTGTGACATCATAATAGAACTTGACATCCATTGGAGAAATAGTTCTGAAAGTATTTTAACCAAGAATGACGTTGGAGTATCCTGACCCAAAAAAATTAGGTCTTGCTGCTTGGCACAAAGACTTTTAAGACTATTTATTTATTTATTTATTTGTTTATTTGTTTATTTGTTTATTTATTTATTTATTTATTTATTTATTTATTTATTTATTTGGTAATTTCAGGGTCTGAAACTGAAAAGTCTAAGGGAAAACAATTTGAGTGTTTTTACCTTCACTGGATTAAAAAAAAAAAACTGTTCCCTTCATTTCCCCCTTCTTCTCTCTCTCCTCTCACTCTTCTCTTTCTGTGTCTCTCCTCTTCTATTCTCCCTTCTCTCTCTCCCTCCCCCCCACAGCTTCCAATAAACCTGCATTTATGTATATATATTAAAAAAAAACATAAGAGAATTTAACAAGGAGATATTCTGTCTACCACATGTAAGGAAAAAAAAGGAAAAAGTCTCAGACAATATTCCAGGAAGTGAATTCCATGTACAAGGAGTACTGTTCACAGTCACCCTTCCTGAGCAAGAGCGAGTGAAAGTGGATATTTAAGTCACTAGGGAGAAAAAGAGCTGAGGAACTTTTGATAGAATTAACTACCTTTAGGTAGTTAAGAACTGGAATCCAGTTCTTTCCATGTGTTGCTTGATTATGTATTAACATTGAACAAAGAAACTCATAATAGAAGCAGAAGTTTCAAGAACTCTTCCTGAACATCTTTAGTAACTACTGTCCTTTTACAAGCCTAGATTCAGCAAATCACCTCTTGATAAAGTTCACACTTTCAATGCAACCCAATAATAAATATGAGACTTTCAAAAAGCAAAGTCAGTAAATGGAAACAGACAACACATTCCTTGTGTTGATGCCCACACATACCATTGGCACCCAGCCTGTACTACCTGTTTTGAATATATATATATATACATATATGTATATATATATACACATATATGTATATATATATATGCATGTATATTGTATATATATATTTTTTGTCATTTATATTGAGAGGACTTTTTAGACCAGGGGAAGCTCTTATGAGGTATTTTCATACTTCAGATCTAATTTGTACTGCTTCACATGCCACGTTAGAAGTGGTTACTTTGGCAACTATCTTGGATACCCCATGCAAGTCTACAGAGAGTGGTCCCATGACATTAGCAGAACAACAGCACTCATAGTGGTTAGCTGCCATCCATGGGTCAGTTCCCACTGACCCAGGCACCATGCTAAGTGCATCGTGCCTTTCTTCTTATTTGACCTTCACAACAAGACTATGGATGGGTTAGGTGGTGATTTTTATACATTTGGCTGCAACAATGAGGACATCTATTATGCTAATAAGGAGTCCAGAGGTCCTCATCTACCATTTCAGGGTTCTTTATCCAAATACTGCATACTCTTGGAACATTTTTTTGGACTTCTTAGACTTTCTTACCCCTTACTGAACATGGATTTCTGTTTCAGTGTTTTGCTTTTTCTTTCCCCATTACCACCCTATTCTCCTTTTTGGTGTGTGTTGCCATTGTCATTAGGAAACCTTTGTAATGAGACTGTCCTAAGCCAAGTGTGTTGTGCACATTTCCAACATCTCCTTTATTCTGTAAAGCATGTCCTGAGTAATGGACAGGCACAGAAGCAATTGTACAGTTGAGTTGTGGGATCTGAACTTGACCTCCTTCTCCTTCTTAGCTGTGTGGACTGGGTAAGTTATTAAACAATGCTGCCTCATTTCACCTAAATAATGAGGACCATGCTGCCTTCATGAGCTGGGTGTGTTTAGCGCCCATCAACCCAAAATGGAGCCTAGCCCACACAGCTTGCCTCATGACTGTGTCATTATTCTTATCTCGGTGTTTCTTACATGGATACTTTAGTCACTGTCGTTTGTGTCCTTTGTTACATAGAGGCAGGAACATTTAAAACATGTTCCTTTTGTATTATCTGCACAGAATATGGATCAGACAGATTACGAGTTTATGAGTGAAATTATCTGGTCGCTCCAAGTCTGTGGGTTGATGGATTACTATTTCTGTTTTTAAATCCAGTGCAAATGTCATTTATAATATGGCATAGTAATTCATTTCTATATGATTTGCTTTACTTCTTCACCTTCTATGTTCCCCAAGAATTTCACATGATCAAATCAGCTTTTCCATTCACCACTAAATATTTGTTTCAAATTATTTTTATGTCTAAATTGTTAGTGGGGTTCCAGCCAGCACTAAGCTTCCTTGCCCTGAAGCACTGGGGTTGTTATTTCTAGAGGTATTCTATTTTCTGTGGTTTTATAATTGATCCTTCTTAGCTTTCTACTAGAATATAGAAAGAGAAAAATTAGAATAGTGAAGGAAAAAATAAAAAAGAAATTTCTTTGGCCAATTTTATGGTGCCTCTGGGGCCTGTGTGTCAAAAAGATGAATCTGGTGTTTGATATGTTTGGCCTATGCTGAAGGCTTTCTCCCAGTCCACACTGGCTGCTCAGCATAAGAAGTACAAAATGTACAGTGTGGCTCAGAATTTAGAGTAAGACTTTTATGTTCTTAAAGTAGGTTAGTACAAAAGTGCAAAGCTATTAAATTGATACAGGGGTGATGTAAATGTTTACTAATAGATGGGTTAAGACAAAATAATGCTGCATTTATGAAACTTATGGTAGCATAAAAAATGCACACGTATATTCCATGTGTTCTGACTCTTGAGAGAGCTGTGAAAGAACTATGCAGCTGAAGGGCGGGGTGTTTTCTGCTATTCATGAGAGAACTGTCTCTGAACAGCATTCATGGAATTTACAGTGGGACCCACACTCGCCACTTTCTGTGATAGTCCTTTTTGTGATAATAAATGTATGATTTGTTAACCTTTAGTGCCTACAGGATAGAAAATGGTCTTATATTTAAGGCTTCTTATGTTACCCATTTAAATTTTAGAAATATTCTTTCTTTTCTGTAACATGTCGAATTGCTTCTCATTCACTCTTCTCTGCTTTCAACCACTTTTCTAGTTTTTATACGTTGTTGTCTTAGCTTTAGTGGAAAGAAATAGGAAGAAAATGGAAAATGTGCTTTTACATTCAGAAATTTACTGTATTGTTTCTCTAAAAGAAATACAGGCACTGCACTATATGAGTGGTTTCCTTCCTTCCTTCCTTCCTTCCTTCCTTCCTTCCTTCCTTCCTTCCTTCCTTCCTTCCTTCCTTCCTTCCTCTCTTTCCT
>NW_026585644.1:38916125-38988447 GCF_907164565.1 Psammomys obesus
CTGTATTTCTTCCTTCCTTCCTTCCTTCCTTCCTTCCTTCCTTCCTTCCTTCCTTCCTTCCTTCCTTCCTCTCTTTCCTTTCTTTCTTTCTTTCTTTCTTTCTTTCTTTCTTTCTTTCTTTCTTTCTTTCTTTCTTTCTTTCTTTCTTTCATTTCCTTCCTTCCTTCCTTCCTTCCTTCCTTCCTTCCTTCCTTCTTTCTCTCTCTCTCTCTTTTTCTTTTTTTTTTTCTTTTGTGAAAAGAAAATCAGTTGGTATGAGAGTTAACACACCTATAATCCCAGCACATTAGAGGCCAAGACAGGAGATCCATAAGTTTGAAGTAAGCCAGAGGAAGATGCTTTCTCAAAATAGACAAAAACAAAATAAAAAATGGCCTACTTTGTGAACTTAATTTTTTTTCTTTATTGTCCCAGATAAACGATTTTGAATTTTTACATGAAATGTCAAGGTTTTATTGAACCCAAAGAGACATCTGGTCAACCCATGCTTCCCCAGGCTGTGCCCCCTAGCTCCACTCTGCAACTCTGCTCTCCAACAGGAAGATACTTGCCAAGCACAAAGTGTGTGCATTCCAAGCTATTTAATAACACAAATGACCTTTCCAGATACAAGGCCTGAGCTCTGCAAGCTTCCTCAATGAGGAAAACCATTAGGGTCAGACCACTTCCCCTGCTCTCTTGGTCATTCATGGAATGAGCTTGTCAGTATGGGTTGAAATGTAATCCTGATGTGTGCTTTTTGGATTTTTTTTAAGTGAGCCTTGTAAGACTTCATTCATGAGAACACTTATTCCTGACCTCTTTTGGTTGAGACAGAAATAACCTTCTGTTATTTACCCCTTTTCTTTGTTTTTAGCCTACTGGGAATGAGAATGAAGGATGATTTAAATGCTTAAAATGGGACTCTTTTGGGTGTTTAAAAAACAACCCACAAATGTAAAAACCTCATTAATTTTAAGTTAATTTTAAGTATCTTCCTGTTGGAGAGCAGAGTTGCAGAGTGGAGCTAGGGGGCACAGCCTGGGGAAGCATGGGTTGACCAGATGTCTCTTTGGGTTCAATAAAACCTTGACATTTCATGTAAAAATTCAAAATCGTTTATCTGGGACAATGAAGAAAAAAATTAAGTTCACAAAGTAGGACATTTTTTTTAATGAAACAAGGTGTGTTTTTGTTTTTGTCTATTTTGAGAAAGCATCTCCCTCTGGCTTACTTCAAACCTATGGATCTCCTGTCTTGGCCTCTAATGTGCTGGGATTATAGGTGTGTTAACTCTCATACCAACTGATTGCCTAAAGCCATTTGCATATCAGATATTTACATTTGCATTGCCATTCATAGCAGTAACAAAACTACAGGTAAAAAGTAGCAAGAAGATAATTTATGTTTGGGTTCACCACAACATGAGGGGCTTTATTAAAATGTCACAGCATTAGGAAAGTTGAGAACGGCTGGGTTAGATAATCAGAATTACATCTGTGATTTTAAGGTTGGTTTTCAGTGTCTGTAACCATAAATGAGGGATCAGTGTTGTGGCTGACACATATCAGAGTTTGCCTTAGCTCTCTGTACCCAAAAACTGCTTCCAGAAATCAAGTCTGAGTCTAGTTCTGGCAATTTTTAAAGAATTAACTTAGTAAGTCTCTGAGGGCTGTACATCCTAAGGTGGGAAAGGGTGCAGGAAGGGCTCGTTGGCTAGCCTTGTTGTCTAGAATTTCTGGCCCTTGTCATTTCTTATTACTTATCTTAGGCTGCTTCAAATAGATTTGCGACAATCAAGATCCCCCACATTTTTTTTCTCTTGCCCTTCTCTCTGGTTCTCCTTTTGGCATGGAAATCAGACTACACAAAGACATTGGTTTTTGCTGTTTTTCTGGCTCGCCCATATCCCAGAACTAAATTATTATCCATAACACATAAGGACCATATTCTCCAGCCCCGTGGATATTGCCAGACCTCAGTGGACCTTTTTAGAAAGGTTCTACAATATCCTATTGTATTGTCTGGATGCTCTCCAAATCCAGTTTTTAATTTCCTATTGGCTATTTCTTTTCTTCGGGCCTTCTGCTCATCTCCTGCTTGCTGCTGGCTTTCCTCTATGCTGTGAGAAAGACCTTAATCTCTTTTGGGCCAGAAGCCATGCCATTTTAAAATTCCTTTGGGCAGACATTATGCTAACATCTTTCAGTTCCACTTCTTGGCTGGGGTTTACTGTCTTCTGGTCGACCTCCACTCCTTTCAAGAAAGAGTGTGAGGTCTGCAAATCTGTGCAGCAGCTCTCTGTCTCCTTTAATACAAGGCCCCTTTATGTGACTGTTTTCCGAAACTTCTGGCACCAAATATTAAGCAAATTGCAGGTGACTAGGAAGATCTCAACTGAAATAGTAGTTCATTTCCTTGTGATGAAAAGATTGAAGAACATTCATGCTAGATATCAGCCTGGGTCTTCCTGAGGCTAGCACTGGAACCTGGCATGTGTTTTCCCAGGAGTCTCTTTGATAAACATCTTTGGAACCTACTGTGCTCTGGTTTCTCTGGTTTTAGTAAGATGGCGCTCCTTATGTTCAGGTCTGTTTAAGGACAAGACATCAGTAAGTGATGCCACTAAGTGGCAGGCAACATGGTTTGAGTTCCACCTTTGCAGTGAACATGCTCCGTTATGCTTCTCAGCTCCCACCGTGGTTCTTTTCATTGCATAGGGGTAACATTTTACAAGCATCCATATAGGAGTCAAGCTCCTATGTTGAACACAGCCTTCAGTACGGCTTAGAAGGCAGTCCTCAACAAGGACCATTTGCTGTCTCTTCCACTTACTTTGTCATGTGACAGAAGTCATTTCCCTCTCCAGACCTTACTTTTCTGGTTCTTAAAATGGGTAGGCCAATCCAGATGAGACTGAAATTAACTCTAAGTCAGGATGAACAATAGGATTCATGTAAAAGAGTCCTGGTGCCAAGAAGGCTGCTCCTTCCCAGCTTTGCAGCCACTGTGGAGATTTTGTAAAGGGCCGTGTACCACAAGTGGCATTCCCATTACAATCATCGCCCTTGCTAGAGCATCCCATCTCTGCCCTCTGCCCTGAAAGTGTATCTCAGAGGCAGGAAGGTGGCTCATTTGTGAGGCTTTCCCCCTAGTAGTTGGGTAAGTCTCATTTGGAAGCAGGGAGGAGAAAAATCTACAAAGCACAGATGTTAAGAGCCTTGAGGAAACAAGGCTTTCTTCTTCATAATTGAAAACAAAACAAAACGGAAGAATTTGTCTGACCGAAGACCAAACCACTTTTTTAACAAAACAGTCATAAATGTACCTTGCTTGTGAGCTTTTCTGAATGTAACACCCAGTGGGGCCAATTGTATTTGTTACGAATTTTATTGTCAAGGTCTTTGAAGACAGCTTTAATTTCTTGGTCGCTGTATAAGTTGCCTGACTCACTGTCTTTTAGAAAATCATGTTGAATCTTTCATGTTTTCCCCCCTAATTTTATTGTTCACATTACCAAAGTAAGAGGGTAAACAGAGAGTGACCTTTATTCTGGAAATAAGGGACAGTTGGAGTTCTGTTTTACCACATGGGTTTTGAAAATCTTTTGGCCAGTTACGAAAGTATACTGAGTGTAAAACATACAGACTTGCAAAGCAGGTCAACTCGTAGAAGTGTGGAATTGTCAGCCATTGACACGACTGCAGCTTCGAATACCAGCTGCTGTTAGTCCTAAGCATCTTGAGCTGTGTTCCACTTACCATTTACCTTACTGACACTTATAAGGGTTGTTCTTTTTGGTGGGGGGAGTCAGTTTAGTGACCCACTAGCCTTGTAGATGTCACTATTTCTTGGCTTCCTTTATAGTGAAACATCAGTTATTGCTAGCTACTCTTCCCTAGTAGCAGAAATGGAAGAGCAGAGCAGTATGAGAAATTATCAGTTCCTATGATAACATGCCTCATATGTGTGGACTGATGACTGAGCAGTCACTAGACAGTCAGTTCTAACAGACTGCTAGCCTTCGGGGTAGTATTACTAGTGATAATTCCTGGCAAGGATCTTACCAGATCCATAAGGGAAACCGCTGTAGAAATTTTGACATTAAGCAAAGAAAATATAATAGTTAGCTGATTGAAAATTTAGTCTCAGGTTTCTAATTCAACCTTGGTGAAACAGAATGATGTTCACCTGTCCAGACAGAAAATGGGAACGTAGGTTTGAGACCTCACACTGTCAAAGAAAGTGAAAGACTTTTTATGTAGATCATTGAATTATTGAAACAAAGGACTGGGGATCTAGATCAGTGGGTGTGCTATTGTCTGGCCCTTCTGAGGAGGGCAACCAGTGCAGGCCTTCAGCTAAGCTAGTACCTCACCTCGCTGTCAAAAACAAGAAACGGCAGGGTTGCATTATATCATTTTTATAAAATATTAATTGTTGAACAGCTAGTCTCCAGCAGGCACTTCACATTCCTTTTTCCTATTCATTCCAGTCCAAAGTATTACTCATCTAAACTTGCTTGGTGAATCATCGTTACAGTAAACTGAGTCTGCAAGACGCCCAGTAATTCATAGCCAGCTAGGGGCTTGTTCACCTTCAGGCCAGTCATTCAGTTTCTGTGCTGGTGAACAGTAATAGGAAGCTCATCTGATGGAATTACATGAAATTAATAAAAAGGAAAGCAAGATATCTAATTTTAAGAATCTGGACTGGGGCTGGAGAGATGGCTCAGTGGTTAAGAGCACTTGGCTGCTCTTCCAGAGTTCCTGAGTTCAATTCCCAGCAACCACATGGTGGCTCATAACCATCTATATTGAGATGTGATGCCCTCCTCTGGCATGTAGGTGTACATTACACCTACATTAGATGTAGATTAGATAGAGCATTCATATACATAAAATAAATAAGATTTAAAAACAAAGAATCTGGACTGAGGATCCAGTAGACTTCACATAGCTGAATTCTCTCTTTTCACCCATTTCAGTAGAGAAGTAAGTTGCTGATAAGGGTGTTTGAAGGTTCAAACTTGATACAGGCATAGAAAAAGGAGGAGTGGCCTGATATCTGTCTTTGGAGTAGTTGAGGAAGGTCCTACAATGGGAGTGCCCTCTTAGGCTGCCTCCAGCAAGGTCAGCATGAGTTCTTGAGCAAAGCTAGGAATAGGGAAGTCAGTCAAGCAAAGAGTTTACACTATTTTTAGGGTCAGTGAGATCTTATTCAAGTTTGCTCACTGGGCCAGAGTTCAAAGTGAAAAGGTTACCTGAGAATGGTTACCACACATGTAGCCATGAGCCAGATGAGAGAAGCCTGGTGCTCTAGCCAAGAAGAGATAGTGAACATTTTGAGCAAGGGAATGGCACGGATGCGCTTGCATTTTTCAACAGTCAGGTAGAGAGTGGATGGGGCGGTGCAAGACCAGAGATGGAGAAGCCAGCTAGAGTGTAAGGAGTATCCAGAAAGATAAGAGGAAGGATTAGGACAGCAGAGGAGAGTTTCAGAAGCGGAGGGATAGCATTTCAAAAGGGTGCCTGGTGGGAATTGCTAATGAAGGGTACTTAGGGGAAGTGGAGGTGATGTGAGGAAGGCAGTGATAGTAAGTTTATTTCTCACTGATATGTCTGTTTGGTCTTAGATAAATATTTTACCAGGACAGAGCTCAGGTTTTGAGAGAGAATGGGAATCCATCAGCATATAAATGGGAAACTGAAGAATTGTTCAGTTTCCAGCTCCCAAAAGGCTGCAGTGCAGAGAACAACACAATCTTTGACCAATGCCCATTTCAGGAAGTCCTGAGTTAGCGATGGCCCCCGTTAAGTGAGTGAGGGCCAGGATAGAAATCTTCCTCACTGTTACAATCAGTCAACTAGCTGTAATCCCAGCCTCATGTCAGCATTCCAGTCAGTCCAATCAACTTGATGCATTTGATGCCATGAGGAAGATTTGCTGGTTTAGATGCAAAAGTATTGCACTGAGTTTTCAGTTCAAGTCAGGAAGGCAAGATGGGTGGAAAGGAGGAGTGAAAATAAGGGAAATTTCGTACCCATATCAGGAAGAGGGTTTTAGTTCTCTGTTTACATTCAGCTGTTAGGGTTGGTTAACGCTGATGGCAGAAAATCCAATAAAAATAATTAAGACTAAGAGGTGTGCTTGGGGGAAGGATTGTGGTTGAAGATGAAGCCTTATCATCCACCCCCAAGGACTCTGGTTATTGAAGCTGGGAGTCTGGGAGGAGCAGATGAGAAAGGTAGCATGCAACAAACAGATCCCGGGAATTCTGAGCTCCGGAAGACATCACCTGCAGGCCGTGGAAGGTGGAAGAACACTCTTGAACCTGGGAGAAGTGTTCAAGGTGTGGGTGCACACCAGTCTTAGAGGTCGTTGGGGGCTGACCAGGGACTCAGGTGTAGAGGGTGTGTTTCAGTGGAACCCAGTTAGGCAGGTTGTATGTCATTGGGGAAGAAGTGTCTGATGATGGCGATGGTTGACCTGTGTCAGGTATTTCTAGCATTTTATGATCCCAAGTCAGTACTTTGTGCACGACTGTTTAATCCTCGCAGTAGATTATTTACTTTTACCATTATTTCTGTATTTTGGATAAGATGTGTTTGTGAATTGTGCATTCTCAAGTTCAACAAACAGCAGATCCAATATTTGACCAATTCCCATCTGTACTGAGCATCTTCAGACCATCTTATATTTTCTTAGTCCGTAAAAGCACTTGCTCTGCAAATGATTTGGGTTTGATTCCTAGCACCCAAATGGTGGTTCGTAGCCACTTGGGTTCCTCCATTTCCAGGGACTAACATCCTCTTCTGGCATCTGTGGGAATCAGGCACACGTGTGGTGCACATACATCCATGTAGGTGAAATACCCATGCACACAAATGCAAGTAAATGTAAAAAAATAATTTTAAGTATATGAGAGGATGTGTGGATGCCTGTAGGTGTTTTGAAAATGCAGTGCTAGTTTATATAGAGGACTTGGGCATCCTTGGGTTTAGAAACTAATCACCTGCAGATACAAAGGATGGTACATCAGGAATAAGGCAGTGAGTGTAGACAAATCTTTGTTTGTTTGTTTGTTTGTTTTTGTTTTACTGTTTTTTGAGACAGGGTTTCTCTGACCTGGAACTCACTCTGTAGACCAGGCCAGCCTTGAACTCACAAACATCTGCCTGCTTCTGCCTCACTGAGTGTTGGGATTAAAGGCATGCACTAAAACCTTCCACATTAGTGATAGAGAAAAGTAGCAGACGAAGGTGAGATTGAGAAAGCTTTTCCAGGTGCTGTTAACACTTCAGAGGGGGGTGAGAGGAGGAGCAGGGGGAGAGTGACTGAAGGTGCTGGAGAAGATCCACAGGTGGATCAGGGTGACCATAAAGCAGTTGGTTGGAAAGGAACCAGCTTTGAAAGCAGAAGGACAACTTTCATGGAATTAAAAAAAAAAAAAAAACTAAGAAAACTTTGATTTAATAACATGCATGTTTCAATTTAAAGTGAGCCAACCTTTTATTCTTGATAATATCCGTGTTGGACCTTGGAAAGGAAATAACAATTGTTGGATGTGTTTGTTGTGGTTAATTTAAAGGTATGGTCTAATGAAGTTTATTATTAGCCTTATAATTATTACAACAGTATATCTAATCCCCATCACAATCAATAAAAAACAGAGACACCTGATTGATTTTAGGATAGCCTTATCTTGCCTGTGGCAGAGCAGGTTATTAACCTTCTAAACTACTTTTACCTCCCAGCCCCATACCAGGCTACCTCCCATCCAGTTCCATAAATACTTGCCATCTGGGCTGCTTCCTCCATCCCTCCCAGTCATGTGCTTCTCTCCATGCCAACCTATCGTGGCTTTCTTCTTCCTTCCTCCTCCTCTTTCTCTCTCCCATAATCCATCAGTTCCCAAAGGCCATGAGCCTTGGCCACACCTTCCTCCTTCTGCTCTGCTCTGCTCAGGGCAGCCTTTTCATCAGCCAATCAGGGGATAATTGGGGAACATTCCTTCTCATCACATGGCTACAGGAGATAATTCAACATTATAACAATACCCATGACTGCGCAGTAATCAGATTTCAAGGCCCTGAAATCAGCATTTGAATACATAGCAGCAGACCAACCCCCAACATTATATCTATATCTAATCTATATCTATGTCTATGTCTATATCTATATATCTATATCTATATCTATATCTATATCTATATCTATATCTATATCTATATCTATATCTATATATCTCTATCATCTATTCCCTTCTATCAAACATCCTACAACTTAGCTTTATGAACTTCAGGAGAGAAATGCTCACTCTTACTACAGTTAAATCCTCCACAACTAAATCCTGGTGTGTGGTGCTTAACTTATCATTTCCTTTGTAGGTTGTACCTTATCCATCATTTTAAAAAGAAAATAACATATTCTTCACGTATATTTCTTAACTGTTTCCCCTGTATTGGTAGTGGTGGGGTAAGGACTATTGAGTGCTGAGGGAGAAAGAGCAGAAAGTCGGGTAGCCTGGTAGCTAAACAAAAATGGGAAGAAAAGGATTGTGGAGACTGTCCGCAGAAAGATAAAGAGAGCCCTCGATGCAAGTCTGTTGTAACTAAGAGCATGTTAATTAATTAGGGGAAAGCACAAGGCCCCCGTCTGTGAGCTTCCATGTAGATGACCCTTTAGGGTAACTGGCATTTTAGATCTGAGTAGATAGAACCCGGTGACACATTCTTTCCCATGAGTAACTGGGGCCGCCTGGCTCATCAGATTCCTCACAAGTTATTCACAGGGCTGGGTAAACCATTGTTTCTTCTCTGCTACAACTCCATAGTTGGAGCTCTTTTTTAGCATCTACTATATCCCCAAAAACTGCATTGAAGGGGCAGTTAAGGGAAGAGGTTGCTCTTTCAGAAGATCCAAGTTCGAGTCCCAACACCCACATGGTGGTTTATAACTACATACATCTCCAAGTTCAGGGAGCCTGATGTCCTCTTCTGGTCTCTGTGGGCACCGCATCCACATGATACACACACACACATACAGGCAAAACTCGCATACATATAAAAGTGAATAAACTGCATGGAGATTCCATGTTACCTGGTTCAAAAAGGCCAGCATCAAGAAAACAAACAGAAAGTAATGCAAGAATACAGAGGGTGGAGGGTTAGAATTCCTTATATACTGCCAGTGAGAATACGGGCTAGTTCAACCACTGTAGAAATCCTTCTGGAAGTTCCTTGAAAATAGAACTACTAGATGACCCAGATAGAATGACTCCTCATATACCCCAAGGGCCCTAAGTCAACATGATCTATCTGGACATTCATGTTTATTGCAGCACTATTCACAATAGCCAAGTCATACAATCAGTCTAGTTGGTCTGTCAACAGATGAATGGAAGAAAATACGGTATACATACACAATGGAGTTTTATTCAGCCATAAAAAGAAAGAAATCATGTCATTTTTCAGGAATAGGTGGAGCTGGAGAACGTCATGTTACCTAAAATAAGCCAGGCTCAAAAAGAAAAATGTCATATATTTTTTTTCCTCATAGGCAGAATCTATATATATATATTTAAAGAAATGGAAATAGAAGGGCAGCTGTTTGGGAATGCGAAGGGCAACATGGCCTTGTTATCAGGAAGCCTATTGTTTTGCATAATGACGATATACCATCAAAAAAAATTTAAAAGGTGACAGACAGACAGCACTTTACCCTGTAGGAAAAATAAAGTTGTCTTTGAAAATAAAGACTTGAAAACATTTAGGAAATACTGACCATGTCTAATTGTGGCAGTCATTTCAGTGTGAAAATATTTCCTGAGGAAAAGTCAATGTTTTCTCATTGACCCCAGTATTTTAGCTACTAAACCATTCTCATCAAAACATTTTATTAACGTGTAAGATGTTTTCAAAGTTCTTTCTGTGTAAACATCATCCTCTCGTTTAATCATGCTGTACAGAGCACCTTGGCTTATCCGTTCCATACCTGCTGTTTGTCAGTCTGTGTTTATTTCCCGTCTGACGTTCAATGTCTTTTTTTCAGATATTGATGAATGTGTAAACAACACTGTGTGTGACAGTCATGGGTTTTGTGACAACACAGCTGGCTCTTTCCGCTGCCTCTGTTATCAGGGCTTTCAAGCCCCACAGGATGGGCAAGGGTGTGTGGGTGAGTTTTTGGTTTTTGCTTTGTGTCCTCCCCCCCATCATGTTTCATATGGTTTTTTCCCCCCGAAAGAAATGAATGTTACCATGTTATCAAAAAACAGGCAAATTTAAGAAGGAAACTTTTCACCATGGTTTGTTTCTATCATGTGATCTGAGATTGTGAAAAGTATATGTCCTTTGGCCCTTGAAGTGGATAGGGACATTAAGAAAGAAGGGTGTTATTTAAGGCTATTTTTCAAGGACATCTGTTTAAACCTAGCTGGGTGTGGGTCTGTGTAGCCTTTGGTCCCCGGGTAATGAAACCTGCCATGTGGTGGAGCTTGCCTGTCTTTGACATGCGCCTCCTTAAGCAGTGCATTTAAGGAAAGTGCTGGCCCAGGCTGCTGTTTCTGGGGATGACACCAGCACAATAGTGTTTCCGATTATGCAGCTGTTACTGGATAGACAAGGCTGGGAAAGCTCTCATGTCATCAGTGTCCTAGAGTGTCATCCAGCACAGACCCATGGAGGAGGGCTCACGCTTCACATCAGCTGTGATTTCTGCAAACTTGTTATGAAACACACCTTCTGCTAAAACGGTTTCATGGGGAAGAGGAGGTTATACAATCTCCATCTTCACAGGTTCTACAGCTTTTTGTTCATTCTTTTGAGTAGAGAAAAGAGCTGTGTTCGCCACAAGCCAGGTGCCATCCAAGGAGAAGGCAGTGATTTACTTGCTTTGACAATTTGCCAGTCAAGCAGCAGTTCAGTGCCCATCCAGACCTAACCTGGACAGCAAAATCTGTCCAAAACCTTGATTAGATCGCTTGAATTGTAACTGCCTTCCTGGAATTAATTATGGAAACTCAGTTAATTCTGAATTACAGAAAAAATATTTAGGGAGCAGTAATGTAGTTTTCACAAGTTTCCATAAACAACAGCTTATCAAAAACCACATTTCTATTCAAGAATTACAAGGAAATACAGCTGTGTAACAGTGCATCTAAGATTAGCCTATGATACTATCTCATAGGTTGTAGCCAGGCCTGGTGGTACAGGCCTGTCATCCGGGCTGTTTTGGAGGATGAAGCCTGAAGATTTCAAATAAGTTTAAGGCCAGCTTGAGTAACAGTAAGACCCTGTTTCAAAATAAGAATTTAACAAACAAACAAATAAACAAGCAGAAAGGCTGAAGATACAGTTTAGTGGTGAAGGGTGTATGTAAAATATGAAAGGACTGCCTATGTTCAGTCCCCAGGCCAATGAAGTAGTGGTGGCGTTTGCTTCTATTTTGACTCACGAGCCTTGATGCGACCCCGGCTTATCTCACTAGCTTTACACCTCCGCAGCTTTCGTGTGCCAGCACCATTAGGCTGCTTGTGGTTGGTCTCGTCACTGGGCACTGGCTTGGCTGTTACTTGCTTCTTCCACTGTGGTTAATCTCTCCTGGGCATAACAATTAGTCTACAGCAAGTGATCAGTATGTGCTTTTTAATTGTTTAATGTTGAAATATCAGATGTTGACTCCACAGAGCTCCCAAGCACCTGCTCACTGCTCATTCTAATGAGACTAGTAAGTGTGCCTGAACCGTATTTTCCAGTCTGGCACAAAGAACATCACCCTGAGAGAAGGGGTGTCGGTTGTTATTTTGATAAGTTCAATAAATACCTTTTTATTAAAAAAAAGTCTTTTTATAATTTTTTAAGAGATTCTGGAGAGATGACTCAGTGGTTAAGAACACTGGCTGCTCTTCCAGAGGACATGGGTTCAATTCCCAGCACTCACACGGTGACTCACAGCTATCTGTACCTTTAGTTGCAAGAGATTTGATGCCTCCTTCTGGCTTCTGGGAGCACCAGGCATCAACACTGTGCACAGGCATGCATGCAAGCAAAAACATCCATACACATGAAATAATAAAGTAATAATATAATTTTTGAAAGATATTTACTGAGTACCTACTCTATGCACTTCTTCTCAAGAATACTCTATAGCATTTCAAAGATGAATCAATCTTGTGTCTAGTCGCTGGATGTGCTGTTTTCCATCCCCCATCATCTGTTCATCAGTAGGACTTGGGTTCCAGTGATATTTCTCTGACATACTCCTGCATGGAAAAATCAGTATTGCATGCTTCTGTGGAGCTCTGTCCCTTTAATTCCCACCATTCCCTGAGGCTTGTGGAGTTTTCTCACTAATTTCCCTGACTTGACTCTAACTTCTATGAAGGTAGAACTAGGCCTGTCTGACTCAAGATTTCACTCCCACATGGGGACCCTAAGGACTGGGCCTGTGTGAGTAAGCTAAGACACACCCCTTGAACTGATGAATGCAGTCTGGTGAAGTAGAATTTCATTTGATATTATAGACCTAAAATTAACAAGCGTGAGCTTGCCAGTTTATAAAGTCAACTTTTCTGATGGAAATTATGACCATGTTGATTACAAATTTCAATTCCACTTTGCTTTGTGGTACTGCATCTTTTTATAAGTGAAACTCGGGTTATTGGGTTTATATCTATCTATGGACAAAGTAAAATAGAAAAGTTAGATAATAGTCTGAAACTTCAAGATCTACAAACCTGTCCAAAAATTAAAAAAACAAACAAACAAACAAACAAAAACAAAATCTAGGTATACAAGTGAAAACAGGATTGTTTTCCTCTCCTGTATGAGCTGGACAGCAGCTCACATTCTTAAACGGTGTAAAGATTCTCAGGGTATGCTTATGAAAGCTGGTGTTTATACACATTAATGCCGAAGAGCTGTGGACATTTCACAGTCAAGTTGGGTACTTTGCTGATTGAGGAAGTCACCAGAAACACTTTTTAGCAGAAAGACAAATGGTACTATTAGACAAGGTCAAATGAATAAATAGCCTTTGTGGGGGAGCTATGAACTACATATTTGTGGTCAACAAATCTCTTGACTTTGATTTAATTATATGGATTTAAGAACAGACAAAGGGAACTTTCAGCAAAGTCCAGGTTATACTGTGGACATCAAAAGAATGAGGAAAGACAGTGAAATTGGTCATTCAGTTATTGGACCAATTGGTTTTGCCGGAATGAAGAATGTGCCCTGCAATCCAAAGTCTGTTGTTAATTTGGGCTGAAATGTATTTTCAGGGGTGTAAGTATGTTTCTAAAACTTCAGATTTTAAATCTAAATTTTGATTGCCAAAGTGCCCGTGCTTCTGTTTTTTTTCCTTGAATTAAGATCAGGTGTATCTGAGTTGTGATGGCACACGCCTTTAATCCCAGCACTCAGGCAGGTTCATCTTTGTGAGTTTGAGGACAACCTGGCCTACAGAGCTAGTTCCACAACAGCCAAAGCTACACACACACCACACCACACAAAACAAACAAACAAAAAAAAAACAAAAAACCCTGTCTCAAAAAAAAAAAAAGGTTCAATATGCTGACAAGTGAGGCAGAGAATGCTGGATGGTCACTGTGCTCCCAGTGAGATTCCCGGCGGTTCCTTGAAACTAGAATTGGAGTTGAGAACCTTATCCTTGTGTTTTCACTGTTCTTTCATCCAGACCAAATTGTGAAGCTCTACCTGCAGGGGTCCTTTCCTGGGAAGGGCGAGGTTGAGGGCTCACTGGAGAGCAAGTCATTTCAGCAGCCACTGCTGGCCTTAGCACAGCTGGAGAAATAAAGAGCTGTCAGAGGAGAGGCACATGCCTTACTTGATCTGTGCTCCCTTCTCCAGATGTGAACGAATGCGAGCTGCTCAGTGGTGTATGTGGCGAAGCTTTCTGTGAAAACGTGGAAGGGTCCTTCCTGTGTGTGTGTGCCGACGAGAACCAGGAGTATAGCCCCATGACTGGGCAGTGCCGCTCCCGGGTCGCTGAAGGTAAGTTCCAGTGGCACTTCCGGTGCAGGGGTTGAAGGGTGTATCTTGAGATGGGGTTGACCCAGGCTTAGGCTACATGTTCTGGAGATGAGACACGACACATCCCAACACAGTTGTGCCTCCGGACGTGCGTTAGTCAGGTTTACTATTGCTGTGATGAAACACCATGACCAAAAGCAACTTGGGGGAAAAAGTTTTTTTGTTTGTTTGTTAACTGGAAGCTTATACTTCCAGGTAACAACCCATCACTGAGGGAAGTCAGGGCAGGCAGGAACCTGGAGATGTACTGCTTATTGGTTTGCGCCCCATGGCTTGCTCACTCTGATTTCTTATAGAACTCAGGACTATAAGCCCAGCAGTGGTCCCACCCACAATGGGCGGGGCCTTCCCCCATCAATAGCTTGTTGAGAAAATGCCTTACAGCCTTGCCTACAGTAGGCTGACCCTATGGAGGTATCTTTTAAATTGGGTTTTCCTCCCCTCAGGTGACTTCAGCTTGTCTCAAGCTGACATAAAACTAGCCAGCACAGGTAGCTTCCATGCTCTTCATATGGCTTATCAGTAAAAGAGGGTGCAGGCAGTGGCCTTTTTGGTAAAGTGACTTCTAGTGTTCTTTCCGATTTAGCAACACTATGTGTAAAGAATGTAAAATGGTGAGGACATTTGCTGAAAGTTGCCTAAAGCCTAGATTGCATTTAACATGGCTTCTTCTTACCAAGTTGCATAACCCTCCTTTCTTGGCCCTTGGGGAAACGTATCCTGACACTTCTCTAAATTAAAAGCAACATACAGGTCTCTCAGGGTCTACAAAGACTTCCACTTGGAATTCTTGAGGGTTTTTCCAGAAGTGTGCCTAGAAAGTTGCCATGTTTACATTTGTTTAAAATTTGATTTAGACCATGTTGTCACTGCATAAATTGAAATGGAGAACCGAAAGCCTTCCAGACAAATTGATCACCTTCCAGATTTCAGGTTATCCTTTTAGTTGGTGCCATGTAACTAACTTGTGTGTGTGTAGGTGTGTGTGTGTGTGTGTGTGTGTGCGTGTGTGTTTTAAGCAAAAGACCAAATGGTCCCTTGTGAGTCAAATAAAATGAAACATAAGCTGTTTTACTTTCTTGTTAAATCTCAGTGTTATCAATCCTCATACAACAGATTTTACTGTTCATGTATAAAATGGCTATTTTTTAAGTCATGGGGAATGAAGTGTGACAATGTTTTTATCCTTACAGCTTTCTCAGTTATTAAATGTGGAAAGGGAAGGGGTATAGAATTAATAGGACACTAATTTAAACATATTGTTTGAAGGGGAGGAGACAGGTTATTCCTAAGAGAAGCTGCTATTCGCTCCGGTAGCCTTCATGACACCTATATGATAAAGACTTTTACTTAATTGTACCTACAGTACTAAAAACCGAAATGAAAGTCTGGTTGGCTTTAAGTAACTGCACTGCCTTTTTCTTCTCTGTCCTTGGTTCCATTTCCAGAGGGATGCCTTACCCACAATTTTATTTGAGATGCATTAATATAGCATATCATAATACTATAGCATTGCCCAATGATCTCTATGAAGATTGGTGGTCATGGTAAAAGTAATTGCATGTGATACAATGTTAAATGAAAAATAAGATATTCCAGCGATCATGCTCAATAGAGGAAGGGGGTGAGAATATATGAAAAACATAATCATAGGCCTTTCTTGAAGTTTTAGAGATTTTCCATATTATCTACAATATTTTAAATGGGAGAATCAGAGTCTGGTCTACTCACCTCTTCCTGGCTGTGTAAATATGGTCATCTCCACATCTTTGTGTTTGGGTTCTTACCTATAAAATAGGGGGAGATGTTTCATACTTCACAGAGCTCTGTGAATTTTGAATAAAACCATAGTCATTGAGTATGAAGTGTTACAGTAAAGCCATATCCCAGACATGAGGGAAATCCATTGTTTGGTATGGTCTGTTCTTAAAGAGTGGGTATTTTTAACTATTTTTGCTAAAAAGTTTTAATAGCATCAAGAAGTGATTCGTTTAGGTCATTTTAGGGTACATGTCTAGACCCCAGAATTTGCTACTTCTTTTTTTAAAGTGTTTTCTTTCTTGTGTGTGGGTGCGTGTGCATGTCTGTGGGTGTGTGTGTGTGCACGTGCATGCATGTTATGTATGTGTTTGTATGTGCAGGAGAAGCCATCGGGCAATGCTGGGAGTTTTCTTATATCACTCTTCACTGTATCTTTGGATAGAGTCTCTCACAGGGCCTGGATGTCACAGCTTGAGCTGGACTGGGAGCCAGTGGAGCTCTCAGGACCTGCCTGTGTTTTTCTTTCCATTGCTGGCATTACAGGCACATGCCGCCATGCCTGTCTTTTTATCTTTTCCGTCCTCAATTCCACAAGCTTGTTAAGCAACCATTTTACTGATGCACTATCTTCCCAGGCACCACCCACTCTGGTACTTTAAGCTATAGCATCTCTCTTTAAAGGCATCGACCTGCATCTCCTCTGGAGGTTTTCCTATGACCAAGTCCCCACCAGGTGCTTTGCTTCTCCCCACTTTCACCTTACTTAATGTATTTGTTGCCCATCTCTCTTCCTACAAAAAAAGTGTCTTCCAGCCAGAGCTATCTGTCATTGCATTGACCCCCTCGCCTCTCTGGAGGGATACACAAATGCCAGCTGCTTGCACATTACCGTCTCCCACTCCCTGTACATACCACAGGAAGACCACTGTAAATTGGATACCTTTTCCATCCGAGAACTTAGGTTTGCAGAGGACCATCTGTGCCTCACACGGAGCTTTTTGGATTTTACTTGTTACTTCAAATGTGACCTTGTTGGCACAGTGCAAGCCTCTCACTGCTGATGACAGAGGTCCCTGTGATCCAGGATAAGCCACTGTTGCTGTGACTTCTGTCTCTGAATGTGCTTCTTACTTGCCATCATCCTAGGGTGCTCTTCTCCCAGGTGGCCTTTTCCTAGAACTCTGTTTCACCAGGAGTTCCCTACTTCATCAGTTTCTGCCCATTTTTCTTCTCATCTTTTCAGTTTCTGCTAACATCACCAGTGTCCCCAATCTACCTTCTTGCCAGCCTGTAGCTAGCACAGGTTCCCCTTCCCCCACCTAAAATTTTACCATAACTGACAAAACCAATACAAAACAGCCAACCACAGCCTATAACATAAAGCCCAACTCCATGATGCAGGTTCTTTACCAATGTTTTAGGCATCATCTTTTCAGTGTCTTCTAAGGAAAAAAAAATGTATTCATTCTGACAACTACTTGTCACATGCTTTTAAAATGCAAGGTCCTCAGATAATTCCCTCAGTACTCCAGCACCTGTGCAAGGACATCCATACCCATCACCCAGCATACCACTGTTCACCTGGTAATGCATTTCTGTACCATCCTTATCTCTCACAGCCAGCAATCTTTCTCTGGTATCCTAACTGATACCCAGTCTCCTAGGTGGACGCCTCCCATTTCCCTCCATTTTGCCCACATAAACGTAGGGGCAGTTTACCTTTTATGCCCCAATCATACCTTAATTTGGTGCTTTTTATTCTTCTTAATCCATCATGCAAAACCTAAATTCAGATGTCATTATCACCAAGGCAGCCTTCTCTAATGGCCTCATCCAACCTGTGCTTTGCATGGCGACTTAGGTGTGAATAGTGTCCAGGAGTGAACTCTCTGGCCCAGTGCACACTGCTTGCTGGCCTGACTCCCTATCACACTAAGCTCTTTAAATAGAAATTCTGGTTATGGTGGCATATGCCTGATGCCAACACTTAGAAAGCTGAGACAGGAGGATTGCAAGTCTGAAGCCAGCCCCAGCTACACAGAAGACATCCTGTGTCATAGAAACTAAACAAAATGTGAACAGGAACTGTGTTGGCATGCTTTCTTAAGTGAGTTATTCCGTGTTTTTGTTTCTAGACTTCATATTTTTCTTTTCCATCTAAGCTTACCACCTTTAGGTAGCCTTACTTTTTCTTCTATGTCACTCCACATTCCTGTTGTCAGTGACTTCTGGAATTCTCCACAGCCCTCTCCTGAATCCCAGTTTCAAAACCAAATTATACCGTTGCCTTGTTTTACAAGTTCTTGAGTGAGAAAACTAGAAAAACACTGTGTGGTTTTTTTTTTTAAGTTCCATTTTTACTACATTGTGAGATATTTCTCTAGAGTTGCCTTACTCTCAAAAGTATGAGGTGCTATAAAACATGAACGGCTGTTGTAATTTTCAAACCAGAGAAGAGTATGGAGTTTCCTGGGTCTTTCTGTTGGAAGTAATTTACTGAACATGAGCACTCTCTTGGCGATTGATAAATAGATCCTTTCAGGACTATCAGCAAGTGTGCACTTGGTAACTCTACTCACACTTCTGCCACAGTACTCTTTGGCCATTGTGATCCTTTGTCTTTAAAGGGTATGGAAGTTAGCGCTCAAAGACCTTCAAATGATGATTTTGTATAAGCAGTGTGGAGGCAAAGAGCTCTTGGAGACCTTCAGAATATATTGTAAATATAATGGACAGTGAATGCAAAGATCCATTTCCACATAGAACAAATGAAATAAAATCATCCCAGGTCCCCCCATCCACAGACTCTAGGATCAGACATGTGTAGGAAAGACAGAAGAAGGAAAAAATCTTCGTAAGTGAACATCCACACCTTCATCAGAGGAGCCAAAAGAGTGATCCCAGACGCACTGCAGACAATACAGCAGCTACTTCCTGTATGGAGCAGAGGGCCATGTTCATGTCATAGGGGGCCATGCAGACTCCAGCAAAGGTCATCTGTGCCCTCTCCTCATTTCTCTCAAAGAGAGTAAAGGAAAATGAAAACCAGAGCAGACACAAGCAACTTTGTATGCTGTGATGTAACATTCCAAAGAGAGGTGGGCACATGATGCCACCTGGGCTTTCTCCTACAGAAAGTGAGGAGGCCATTCCCTGCCCCATCCAAGGAGCGCAATTACTCTGTGTCTCACCTGGAAGGGCATTTATAACAGTTCCTCCAAAACAGAACAACCCGAGGCTGGCGGTGTGGTTCAGTAGAACACTTGCCTAACGTGTATGGGGTCCCGGAGATCCCTGTTACCAAAACCAAATAAAAAGAAACATTAGTGTAAAAACGTCAAAACCACATTGATGTGTTTGCTCTCACCATATACACACCAGTAGGCTGAAGGTGTAAAAATTGATCTTCATCCACAAATGATAGGCCAGATAACAAATACAAATGAGAAAATCAAATCTAAAAATCCCCTAGGAGAAGTCATGTTTCTTAGAAGTCTACGGCAGGGCATGCGGCATGCCAGTTTTACTGATGAAGCTTTTAAGGAAAAGAACAGCCGTTCTCTTCATTCCTAACACGTTGCATAACCATTGATTTAACCTTAGAAAATCATTTCTCAATGGAATCTGTCTACTCCTGGCAACAGTGGTCTAAACTCACAGAAAATTTTCAGAAAAACTACCTTATGTGAATATGTGTGTGTAGTGTGTATGTGTGTATGTATACACACACACACACACACACACATACACGCATTGTGCACACACATGTGCATGTGCTCACACACACACACACACACACTGATCAGAGATTTTTTACTCCAATGAAAAAAAATGCTCCAGGAAGTTGATTGTTTAAAGGTCAGGAAGATGGGGATGTTGTATTTTTTCACAGAATGACCTTTATGGACCAGTTTTTGAAAAAGAATTTGTGTTTCTTTCCAACATGGATGAAGGCTTGCCTGACTCTCCATTTCAGCTGTATAAACACTGAAGTCTCAAATAGCTTGGAAAGAAAATAGGAGCAGCATTTGGGGAAAAAACCTGAATAATACAATTGTATTGTTGATCACTTCTCTTCTGTAATAATCTCTGTACCTCCTTCCATTGCAAGACAAAACACAAAGATAATTTTATGTCTTTGTTTCTGTGATGTAAATGTAAAAAAGAACACAAAACAATATAAATATAAATTATATGTGCATATACATGCTTTGATTTAGAATGAACACTTTTTATTGTCACCATTGGAGCTCTTCTACATATTACACTTTTATTAAAAATAATTAGACATACTCTAACCTTGTACGTAAGGAAAATATTATTGATGTTTTTTAGGTATAAACTATAAAGTAAACTTCACCGATAAAACTGTTGCTTTCCTGATTTATATTTTTAATACATTACTTGCTAGCTACCATTTTTAGGCATAATGAATGAAGTGAGTAAAACTGAATAGTAACATTGAAAGTTTATTAAAAATATTGTGGGAAACATTTTTAAATTTTCCTATAAGTTTTCTGGAATTGATTTAATAATAATTTAAAATAGTTATTCTTACTTTCCCCTAATAATTCTGTTTGGAGCTGTTCTAACCAAGATGGCTTCCATCAAAAAAGGCAAAATAGAAGTTCATTCTGCACATGTATGTGAAGCAAGCGAGTTCAGACAAGGGAGGTGGTGGATTCCCCAGGTTCAAACACAAAGATCCAATTTGAAAGCACTTTATAACTGACACATGGGAATCAGCATTTTAGTCTTCTCCTAGACTCTTGGTCTTGGTTGAGGTGTCACCTGCTGTCCACATTAGTTTAGAGTCCAAGCCCACAATCTGTGAAACAGAGAGTCATCAGCTAAAGTTCCAGAAGGATCTTTGGCATTCTTGTTGGCACTCTGCTGAGAGAGTAGCATGGATTAGATGGTCTTTTGGTTTCTTGCTGGCTTTGTAAGAGGAAGGCAGACAATAGTTTTTCTAATGCATTTTATCAGCTCTTACATTAGAAATGACCTTAAGCTGTTTAGTATGTTATTGAAGCTCATGGTCAACTTGGCCCTGATAAAACCAACACATAAAAAACCATTGTGAAAATAAATTATTTCATGGCTTTATATCATGACCTATCAACCTCAAAAGTGGCTAAGTCTGTGTTAAATTTTTAGCCTTCTCATTGGTAAGTATTCTCTTTTGTGGTTTCCTTGTACCTAATACTCAGAAATGGAAGGGTTCTAACAAAAACATTGCATTGACAATATGCTTGGTAACTATGATAGCCCTCATTTGTTCTTGCTTTGTGCAGTAAAAAACTGTAACTGATAAAGTGGATCACAGTCAATCATTTGGACTTCATAGCATTTGTTGGAAGAAATTATATTACTCTCCAAGCCCTATCACAATATATTGATCAAGGATATAAAGACAATTCAAATGTGATCATGATCGTGATCATGACGTTATTTATATTTGAGTAGACTTTGTTTTGTCATTTGCAGTCTTTCTTATCACCTGTTAGTATAGTGTCATAGAGAAAATGAATCCTTGACAATGTTGTTTTTCTTGAGGACTTATATGAGCAGATCCTCCACCCAGGCTTGCAGTCCTACGCTACAGCTTTGCTCCCAGCTTCCTTCTGGATCAGATATTTGCATCAGTTAAGTAGTTTTTCAGTGATGAAGGTTGTCTGATGGGCTCCAGGTTACTGCGTTATTTTTCTATATGTCATCCATGATGCACTGTTCAGAACTGACCTGGGGCGTGGTCGACCCAAGTAACTGCAGAAGGGTTAACTGTTCCATATGGACCCAAATCTCTGGTCTGATGTTGGGGAAAATTTCAATGATTTAAGTAGGTGTTACAGCTCTGTAAAGAATGGTCCTGGGTTGGCAAAAGAGCAGATATGGAAACTGTGCTCACAGCCAAATTTACAAGAATAAGGTAATTGGTTAGCATAAAAGGAAATGGTTTTGACAGATTTACACTCTGCACGTATTAGAAACCTACAAAAATTCAGGACGCAAGTGCATTCTTGTCTTAAAGTGGGAGATTCTCACAGTAAAGATGGAAAATGGTCTCGTGTCAAGGACATGTAAGGGACACATGCTATTGGTCTCTGTTCTGTCATGGTATTTACTGTCCCACCAATATTCTTTCTATATACTCTTTAGATTCAGGTATAAATCATCAACCCAGAGAAGAAAAGAAAGAATGCTACTATAATCTCAATGATGCCAGTCTCTGTGATAACGTGCTGGCCCCCAACGTCACCAAACAAGAATGCTGCTGTACGTCAGGTGCTGGCTGGGGAGACAACTGTGAGATCTTCCCTTGCCCGGTCCAGGGGACTGGTAAGACCTACTCACTATCATGTTCACACTGCCTGGGAACATGATGTTCACAGGCCTAGAAATGAGTATATTTTGGTTATGACTCTGAGGTCCTGATATAGCATTTACTGTCTTTATGACTGAAATGAATCTGTCCTTCAATGCACTCCACTTGAGTTGAGCCTTTGCCCTCATCCCACCTCTATCTGAATTCTTAAATCCTGTCTGTTGTAGGATGTACTGTTATAGTCAGGCTCTGTGGGAAGCTATGAAAGAGAATTCAGTTTTACTCCACTTAAAATAAGAGCCATCTTCTTTCTTTTCTTCTTTCTTTCTTTAGTGTGCGTGTGTGTGTGCACATGCTCACTTACATGTGTAGGTAAATGTGCCCATGTGTGTACTTGGAACCAGGTGTCTTCCTCCATAGTTTTCTGCTTATTCTTTTGAGTCAGAGTCTGTCCCTGAACTTTGGACTTAAGTTTTCTCAGCTAAGCTGGAAGACTGCAGGCCCCAGTGATCTTCTTGCCTCTGTACCATCCTTGGAGCTGGAGTTATAGACGTAGGTAGAACACCTGACTTGTTAGGTGGATGCTGGGATCCGAACTCCAGTCCCTTTGACTAATGAGTACTCTTACATGATGAGCCATCTCTTAGCTCCCCAGATCCATCTGATTTTATACTCAGAACAGCATTATCCATAAGTATAATTTATGTACTTAAGCCAAACTTTTGCTACATGAGCTCTTATTAAACCTTCAAAACACTAGCCGCCACGATAGTACAAAATTAACAGTCATGATATCAAATAAAACATGGGTGAAGTGGATAGTTTAACAAATATATGTTAAATTGCCAAGCATGGTGATACACACCCTTAATTCAAGTATCCAGGAGACAGAGGCAGGCAGATCTCTGTGAGTTCAAGGCCTGCTTGGTCTGCCTAGAGAATCATAAGCTAGCCAGGACTACACAATAAGACCCTCTCTCAAAAATAACTTAAAACGAAAAAGAAAACATAAGTCAACTTCCCCTACCAGGTGGTGGTGGCACAGGTCTATAATCCCAGCACTCGGGAGGCAGAAGCAGGCAGATCTTTGTCAATTCGAGGCCAGCCAGGTCTACAGAGTGAGTTCCAGGACAGGTAGGGATACACAGAGAAACTCTGTTTCAAAAACAAACAAACAAACAAACAAACTTAAACATAAGTCAACTCCTGAAGTCATTGGATGTCATTCTGGCCTAACTCATGCCTTTAACGCCAAACTGGATTTATTGCTTGAGTGTTTTAAAGTTTCTAAATCTGAGAAGGCAAAGTTGGATTAAAAACATGCACTCAGGGAAATGTTTCTTTTCTGTTTCAACTCATTGCTTTTTTTGGTTTTGTCTCTCTGAAAAATCAGCTGAGTTCACGGAAATGTGCCCTAGAGGGAAAGGTTTTGTCCCTGCTGGAGAATCCTCTTATGACACCGGTGGCGAAAACTATAAAGGTCAGAATCAAGTGCAAATGAGTTCGAAATGTGCCAGTCACTCGGGTGGGAGCCTGGCTTGGGTTACACAGCGGTAGAGTAACTCTGTTGCACTGCAGAGGCTGGTGGAAGGTCTTGTGGATGCTGGAAAGAGCCATGATTTGAGGTCAGAAGACCAGAAGCTATGTGGCCTTGAGGGGTCACTTAACCTGTGTTTCCAGCTGTTCATCTCTGAAACAGGAATGTTTTCAGAATTACGATGAGCTTTCAGTGAAATCATTTGTGCATAGCTACTTATCACAAAATGCTGTACTCAGGACATATCCTTTCACCCTTTACATACACTCCAAATTATATAAACGATGAGCATGTAAGTTTAATTATCATGTCTCCTTTTATGAGTGGCTGGGAAACTAAGATTCTTACTTTTTTAATAGCTTTTCCTACTCTTCTTACAATATTTTGCTAATAGCCACAAATTCATAATGAAGACTGAAAAATGAAAAAAAAAAAAAACACCAAAAGTAACTGTTTTATATCTCTAGTGCTGCTGCTAAATAAATGTATAGCCCGTTTATTCTGGTGAATATTTTTATATATGAACATTTCCGTATTAACTGACTTTTTAAGAGTTCTGTGTTAAACATATTATTATATACCTATTATATATAAGGTGATTTTTTTCCATTATAGTTTAATATTGAAATCTGGAAAGTGGCTGGAAAAGAGACTATGAAAATGGTTTTATTATCCATCTGTTTTTGGAAAGCTAGTATTTGAATGGTATAGACTAATTCAGTAGCTGAACAAGAAATTCCATTTATGTTTTTAAAATACATCTATGATTTAGTCCAACTGGATTAGGAGACTTGGTCTGCACTCTGTGTTGAATGGCTTTCAAGCTCTTAAATACCACATGCATTTTTACAGGAATGCAGTTAAATTTCGCTTTGTGTTAAGAACCTTGATTTTACTATAAAGCCATCCTCCTTTTTGTATAAAACCTATTTCCTCCTCCTAACTGTGTTGTGGGTGGTGAGAGAAGACAGGATTCACACCCATACTGCCACATGTTCTGTGCTTGGCTCTGCCATTTTCCATTTGTGTAAATTTGAGCAGGTCTTCCACGACGTTGGCAGTTTTCACATTGAGAATTCGATGATATGGGCTCTGAACTACTTGAATAAGCAACGTCAGAGCATCCAGAATCCCTTACGTAGATTGTTTTATTCATCCTTTGAATTATAGTAAACTAGTAGGCCCAGTGATGTCCAGTTAATCATGGAGACATCTGCGATGGACAAGACGTCATTTCTGGGGGGAACTGGGTCTGCCAACACCCTTTACAACTTGCAGTTCTGTGAGTTTACCTCCCTCCTCAGAAAAGATCTTTCTTGTGCTCCATCAAATTGTTCTTGGCAATTTTGCATATGTCAGCTAGTAAATGGGGCAGAGAAAAAGGCCATCTTATGAAGGCCATGCCAGAGCAGGTTCAGAGAGCCACTGTTGAATCTGCTGACCAGCTCATCAAGCATGAGGGGGCATTAGAACCCTGTGTGAGTGTGCTTCTGTGTCAGTTGCCTAATTTTAAGAATTTTATACTCTATATCTGTAAGATTGTTTTGAACATAATAATATCAAACCTGAAACCAGATGCTGGTTAGGCTATTTTTAGTTGAACAATCAAAACATACTCCTATTCCTGTCTCTCAACTTTCTTCCCATAGATGCTGATGAATGCCTGCTGTTTGGTGAGGAAATCTGCAAAAATGGTTACTGTTTGAACACTCAGCCTGGGTATGAATGCTACTGTAAGCAAGGGACATACTATGATCCTGTCAAATTACAGTGTTTTGGTAAGCTTTAAGAGACTATAGTAAAGTAAAATGTACGCAAGAAAAAGTAATGCTATGTAATAAAAAATGGTGTGATTGAATCTAAATCATGTCTGAATCTAAATGATGTCTTTAAAAGATACATAAGCGGTTTGTGGATCTCCCTCTTGAGCAAGGTTTGAGAAATAAACCTTTCATTCTTGTATTTGAATGGATGTTAGGCAAAGAGATAATATTCATTGTGGAATTACAATCCAGCTGACCAGGATGACCACGGTGTTCTTTCCTTTGGTCCACAGAACCTCATGTTTCATCAGACAGTTCATGCAAGTAAAGGCATCTTTAAATACTCACGCATACCTAAATGCTTAAGCTGAAAACCATGTTCTCTAGGAAGAAAAACATAGCATAAGGAAATCATTTTAGACGTATTTTAAAAAGACATTTTATCTTAAGTTTCTAAGCGTGTCCCATTCCTCGATATTTTTTCCATATTTAATAACAGCAGCAGCAGCAGCAGCATTGCGTTTCCTTGGTGACTCTGTCTTTCCAGTCACAGGGGTCCCCCTTTGGATGATGATGTGCAGTTAATTCAAATGTGGCAGCTCTTGGGATCGGGGCTGGGTTTTGCACCATGTTAGCTTTGGTAACCACAGGAAGCACAGATGATTGCTGATTTTCTTTGGGTGATTTTTTTTTTCTCTTAAGATATGGATGAATGTCAAGACCCTAACAGCTGTATTGATGGCCAGTGTGTTAATACAGAGGGCTCTTACAACTGCTTTTGCACCCACCCATTGGTCCTGGATGCCTCTGAGAAGAGATGTGTACAACCAACTGAATCAAATGGTATGTTTGGATGTGAGCTAGAAACGTCTATCCGGATAAATACTCAAGGTTGTCATTTTAGTTAAAATGGGAATTACTGAAAACGAGGGACATTAATTTCCTGGTTATCTTTAAGAAGTTAAAGAGAGCCACTAAGAGAATAATGAGGTATTGTGTCTAATATTTAGGTTTTAACACTTGGCATATACTCATTAAGAGAACATCAGGAAACAGGGGGGCTGAGCACGTGACAGAGCTGCTCCACATGAGGGTCCAACATGCTTAAACTTCAGGGGAACATGTAAGGTCAGGAAAAGGAATTGTGTTTGTCCAGGATGCAGGACATGGATGAGACTGGGCAGAACAGTGTGGAGTTCAGCAGAGTAGAGAATCCTGAAGCAGAACGATGAGAATCCCTACTAATGTGTGAGGATGCGGCATGTCACTGGTTATTGGATAACCAGTCAATCACTCGTCACGTTTAGGAGACCCCTTCAGATGAACCAAAGGTGGCAAGTTTAGAATTAAAGATTCTAGAGTGAAGTGTTAGTGACTGGCCCAGGCTTTGAGCAGGTGAAATGAGTGGGAAAACATGGATACAGAAAGAAGAGGTAGAGATCGACAGATCAGAGGAATGAGAAGCCCGTGAAGGGATGGCAAAATAGTAGGCCATTTATACAGTGAGAGGAAGTTCTGGAGGCAAGCATTGGGCCAGGACACTACAAGCAGGCGGGATATCGGCTCATGGACCGACATGCAGCTGGACCTGACACAGATGTGATCTGTGGAAAGAGCAGGCTGGATTCAGACTTGGAAGTCGCTCATAGACATAGGGATGGAAACTTTGAAACTTGCTGGCTCCCCACCACAGTGTTGACGAAATAGGAATAACAGTGCAGCTGTCATGGAACCACGTCTTCCCTTTCAGAACAAATAGAAGAAACCGATGTCTACCAAGATCTGTGCTGGGAGCATCTGAGCGAGGAGTATGTGTGTAGCCGTCCTCTTGTTGGCAAGCAGACGACATACACAGAGTGCTGCTGTTTGTACGGGGAGGCATGGGGCATGCAGTGTGCGCTCTGCCCCATGAAGGACTCAGGTGAGCTGCTGTCCAGATTATTCTTCAAATAGCCTATGGCATGTGTTCTTCATCTCCTTGGCATTTCTCTCATATAGCCTTTCGCCTTGCATTTTGTTTCATCACAGGTGTGTTTGTGTGTGTGTGTGTGTGTGTGTGTGTGTGTGTGTAATAGTAGAAGATACAGTTGTAAAACATCTGCCTCCTGGTTTGCCTTCAGGCCACACCACATCGTTAGTTTTTGAAACAATCATTTTATTTCCCCTCAAGAATGAATGACAAATGACCTGAAGAAATATTATCTAACCTTCTGTGACATGTTTTGTGTGTGTGTGTGTTTAAAATTTATATTTTCAGATACTTCATTATTTTGTTCTTACCCATTTTTTAAAATGGGGAGGGGGAGCATTAAAGACTGCAAAATATAAAGTAGGTAAAAGTACAAGCGTTGATGTCAAATCCATATGAGAGATGCTGGTGAAGCACTCTAATCCAAAGATTCAAAAAGTTCAGGTTTTAGACCGCTTTAGATTTGGGGATAAAAGATCCTCAATTGGTAAACTCTGTCTAAGGACTCCCAACTGTGAAAAACTCCTTAGTCATGTTCCATTGCTGTGAAGAGATACTGAGGCCAAGGCAACTTGTACAAAAAGAAAGCATTTAATGGGGCGTTTCAGAGGTTTAGGCCATGATCATCATGACACTAACTTGGGACCAAGCATTCAAACATATGAGTCTGTTGGGGACCATTTTCATTTAAACCACCACAACCACAAACCTTGAAATATGTCTGGTCCAAGGCATTTCAAAGAGGGGGGTGTTCAACTTGTTTCAGAAAACTGGCTTGTTAGCTAAAAGCCCTTGCCAACAAGCCTGACCTAACTGATTCAGTCTCTGGATTCCACACAGTGGAAAAACAGAACAGACTTCCGTACCTATACTTTGCCCTCTGTCATCCACATATGTGATGTGGCATGCAAGCCTACATGTTTACACACAAATAAATGCCATAAGTATTTGAGAAAGGATTAGAGAAAGTGGGAAAGACTAGAAGAAACTGGAAGTTTTTGAGTAAATCTAAATTTTTTTTCTCCAAGTTCTGAACCTGAGCATCACTCGTTCCATCTCTTGGTGTTGGAGGCTGTTTCGGCACTGTGCTTTCTGGCAGGCTCTTTGGTGGCTGCTGGGTCGGGTGATAACACTTTATTTCTTTTCTGACCACCAAAGACACTTCTTGTTTAAAGCACGGTACTTGAAAGGGTTCAGTATATCGTCTTCTCAAATTGACTTGTTAAAACTCGAAAACCAGCCTGCTGGAGCAAGATGAAATAGCTCATAACCAGCGCATATTCTCAAAACAGCAGGAAGAAGAAGAGTTGCCTCAAGAGGGGAAGTGCATTAATTTTCAGTTAATTCAATTATTAGAATATTTCTTTCAAGCTCCTTCATAAACCGAACAGTCCAGCTTAAAATGACTTAAAATCAGTGTAGCATGAAAAAGGAAATAATTTGAAATGCTACAAAAAAAGTAAATACCTAAAGTAACAGATGGGAGTGATAGCCTCTCAGAACTGGGAAGACTGTTCTGGGACTGAATCTGCCACTGCTCATGACAGCAATGTGTCTTCTGCGAGGACGTGCTCATCTCTATGTCAACTGTCCATCCGTTTATTATAGATTATATCAGTCACTGATAAATATCTAGTGTAATATTTAAGACTGAACTCAATACCATCAGCCTGAGCAACATTTTGTTTTTTTTACTGAATATGTCAATACCTCTGAAATCAGGTTCCTCTCCTAACGGATGGCATGTAAAATGGCCACAAGCTGTATTCTGTACATTTTAACAACTGTCTTAAATGCATATTGTAATTGGTGGTGTTTCAGAACTGGGGGGAGAAGGGCTGTACAGAACCTGTTCTACCTATGCAGCCTAGTCTCTTTAGCCACACCCCATGCTAGCCACTTGAATTGTCCCTTCATAGCCTTCCTCAGCCCCAATCCTGACTTTTCCGTTGTAAACAATGCTACAGTGAACTGCCCAGGAAGAAAATGCCCACAATCCCCAGGCCCGGGGTTATATTCACTTTTATCTGACTCTATTATTTCCACCAACGCAGTGTTAAAAACAATATGCTCAGGGGAGTAGTCGCCATCCTAGCACCGGCATGCTCTAGCTTTGAAACCGTTCTTTGTCTTTGGGGAAGGCTTCGGTGTGGAGAACGGAACTGTGGGGTGGAGCAGAAAGTCTGTTCCTAAGCCACACACCCAGTCCCTTTAGAATTGTTTCTGCCATGTGGGTAAATATATATTTCATACACATTTCCCTTGTCTCCTCTTGTTCTTGATTTGTGTTGTGTTGTGGCTGCTGTTGAGGCTGTGTCTTCTGGCCTCTGCAGGCACCTTCACACACATGGCTCTCTCTGTGTGTGTATCTATCTATCTATCTATCTATCTATCTATCTATCTATCTATCTCCATATATATATATTTCAAGCCAAACGCATTTTTATTGTAACCCAAATCAAAAGCTCTTATAAAATACACAGCTACCTAACACCCAAACATGAATTAGAGATCAACCAATGCAGGAATGATTGTCATTATACAAGTTTCTCTTCTACACTGCTGCTCCATAAGCATAAAGAGCAAGGCAGTGAGCCCAGAGTCTCATCTGACCTCCAGCCCTGGCTCTCGGGTTATACAGAGGAGAGTAAAGGATCCTGCATTCTGATGGGCCCTGGGGACCAGGCCTCAACTCTAGGTCCAACAGCTTGTGAAACCCTGGAGACACTGAGCAGGATCTGAGTATGTTCAAACCTGACTTCACTATGATAGTCGCTAGCCCCTATCCCCACCCCCAAAGAACCAGAAAATGTGTGGGTTTTAAAACTCCAAGTCCTTTAAACACACTACTTCTGCATTTCTTGACTATTGAGAAGAATGGCATTGTCCTTTGTTAATTCAAACACTGGATTAGCCCCAACCAGCCAGACACTGAGCCTTCCAGTTTCTGAAGGAGGGCCGCACTGTTTTGGGGAACAATTTGTTACTGATGGAAACAGTGCTGGGAGAATTTGAAGAATAAATCGCGGCATCTGTCATCAGCTTTGAGCATTAAAGTGCAGTGTAAAGTACAGCTCTGGCTCAGAACAGGCCTTCACACTTCTGGTCCAATAGGTCACGGGCATTAAATTTTGCTAAAGCAGCAAGTCTGGGAATACTGGCGGGTGGTGGCTGTAGGAGTGTGTCTCTGAGGTTAGATGTTGTCTTGTGTGTTGGTACCGGATGTGAGAGAAATGAGTGGAGGGAGAAGGAGTATGTCAGGAGATCCTCACATGAGAAGAACTAGGTCATTGTTTAATTTCGTTCACTTTCAGGGCCATGTTGGAGTTCATGTCACTCCTCAGCTAGTTAAAGGGATCAAAAGGCAGGATCAATACTCTGAGAAAGCCCCAGAGTATTTGTGGGAAGGTGAAGGGTATGTCAGTGGTAAGTGGGCATGTGCTAACAACCTCTGCCTTCTAGAACTCTGGAGACCTCCCTGGGCCTATGCCTGCTCCCGGCACCTCTTCCTCCCTCTCCCTTTCACAATACCCTCTACTCCTACCCAGTCTTAAAATGTCATTGTCTGAAGTTACTTTGGGAGGACCTCCACATTTGATCTGTTTATCATCATGTCAAGTGAGACTCTGAAAGGCAAGAAAACCAATAAGGCACTGTATCCATATTTCAGATGAGAGAGAGGGCAAGCATGGTTTGCTCCCTGGGAAATGTTCATGCCATGCTAGAAGGAAATCATGGTTATCAGAATGTGGGATCTTTGATGAGAAATTTCCTGCTTGTCTTTCACGGATCTTGGTGCCAGGCATTGTTGAAAGGTATCCATTTCTTCAGTCTAGCTCAGATGCACAACTACTGCCTCCCTTTGGAGGAAGAGGAGGTATGTCTGAGGTGGAGAAAGGTAGCTTGCGCTGCTGTGCCCTGCTCAGTGACAGAGGCATATCCAGCTATCTTGCCTCTAGACTCTGTTGGAACTGGCTTAGTCCTTTCTCCCCAAGAAGTCAAAGTGCATTGGAAATAAACAATTGTGGTTTTGTTGTTGTTGATTTTGTTTTTCGAGACAGAGTTTCTCTGTGTAGCCTTGGCTGTCCTGGACTCCCTTTGTAGACCAGGCTGACCTCAACCTCAGAGAGATCCACCTGCCGCTGCCTCCCTAAGTGCTGAGATCACAGGTGTGCACTATCATGCCCAGCATAAACAGTATTTTTTAAAACGTGAAAGGAACAGAGTGAAGACTGAACGCTGAAACCTTTCAGTGTTCTTGTGTGGTGTGCTAATGCAGGCAGAGGGATGTGGTTTTAGAGTTAGCAGGAAGAGTAGTAAATCAAGTGAAGGCAGTGTTAACCTGTCTCCCCAGGCGTGCTGGCAGGCCAGATAGGTCATATATATTCAATTGGATAATAAGTTAAAGCCAGTAATTCTTGCCCAAGTATAGTATAAACTTAATTGTTTTTGGAAAACATATCCATGAATTATTATACATGCATATATGTATAATATATGTTTATCAAAGGGAGATAAGAAAACCTTTCTGTGAGCAATGAAAGACAATTAGACACATTTGAACACTAGACTTTATAGGACCCAGGAATCACCGTGTTTGTAATTATGCTACTTAAAGAATTTTATTCCTGATGAACAAATTGTTCAGAGAGTCGTGTTGCAAGTTAATGGAACATAAAGTCTTTATAGAGTCCTCACTTAAAAACTTTGCAGGTCAGGAGCTTGCCTAATGGGATAACTGCTATGTCGGGAGAGCGCCCCCTGTTGGTAGTCTGTTGTACAACAGCCACCTCTGAAGGGCTCTTGAGTGCTCAGGTATTGGTCAGAGTGGAAGTTGCTTTCATTGTTATTAATGTCTCAATGGAAACGGCAGTGGCACAAAAGGAATAAGTTTCAATTATATTTCAATACTGGTCAACATATAGAAGTATTGTCCTTCTGTATCACAACAAAACAGTCTGAAGATACAAATGCATACCAATGTCAGCGTCACTGAATTTCATTTGAGGAGCTCATCCTATGGATGTGCTTGAGTGATGGCAAACAAAACATAACTACTTTGTTTGTTTGTTTTAACTTTTATTTTTTATATTAATTACAGTTTATTCACTTTGTATCCCAGCTGTAGCCCCTTCCCCATCCCCTCCCAATCCCACCCTCTCTCCCTTTTCTTCTCCTGTGCTCCTCCCCCAGTCCAATGATAGGGGAGGTCCTCCTCCCCTTCCATATGACCCTAGTCTATCAGGTCTTACCAGGACTGACTTCATTGTCTTCCTCTGTGGCCTGGTAAGGATGCTCCCTCCTCAGGGGGAAGTGATCAAAGAGCTGGCTCATGAGTTCATGTTAGAGATGATCCCTGTTCCTATTATTGGGGAACCCTCTTGAACACTGAGCTGCCATGGGCTACTTCTGTGCAGGGGTTCTAAGTTATCTCCATGAATGGTCCTTATATGGAGTATCAGTCTCAAAAAAGACCCCTGGGCCCAGATTTCTTGGTTCTGTTACTCTCCTTGTAGAGCTCCTGTCCTCTCCAGGTCTTACTATCTCCCCTTCTTTCATAAGATTCCCTGCACTCTGCCCAAAGTTTGGCTGTGAATCTCAGCATATGTTTTGATACATTGCTGGGTAGAGTCTTTCAGAGGCCCTCTGTGGTTGGCGTCTGACCTGTTCCCGGTTTTCTCCTACTTCTAATGTCCATCCCATTTGTCTTTCTAAGTGAGGATTGATCAGCTTACCCCAGAAACTCCTTCTTTAGGTGTACAGATTTTACTGTTTATCCTGTCTTAAAGGTCTAGTATCCACTTATAAGTGCGTATATACTATATGTGTCTTTCTGCTTCTAGGATAGCTCATTCAGGATGATCTTTTTCTAGATCCCACCATTTGCCTGCAAATTTCATGATTTCCTTGTTTTTAATTGCTAAGTAGTATTCCATTGTGTAAATGTACCACAATTTCTGTATCCATTTCTCCGTTGAGGGACATGTGGGTTGTCAGCTTCTGGATATTACAAACAAAGCTGCTACGAACATGGTTGAACAAATGTCCTTGTTGTATATTTGAGCATCTTTTGGGTATATGCCTAGAAGTGGTATAACTGGATCTTGAGGAAGCTCTATTCCTAATTGTCTGAGAAAGTGCCAGATTAATTTCCAAAGTGGTTGTACAAGTTTATATTCCCACCAGCAGTGGAGGAGGGTTCCCCTTTCTCCACATCCTCTCCAGCATGTATTGTCACTTGAGTTTTTTATCTTAGCCATTCTGATGGGTGTGAGGTGGAATCTCAGGGTCGTTTTGATTTGCATTTCCCTGATGACTAAGGACATAACTACTTTTTAATATGGAAAAATGGTATCGATTGTGTCTGGAGTTGATTGATGAGTTGTGATGTATTTATACAGTGGAAAATACTATGCAGACATTTTTTAAATTAAATTTATTTATTTATTCGCTTTACATCCTGAACACAGCCCCCTCCCTCCTTCCCTCCAGGCCCCACTCTCCCGTGTTCTTCCCCTTTTCCTCCTCCTCTCCTCCTCAGAAAACAGCCCTGCGCCCCGTTCCTTCATACAAACAGACCCCGAGACATCAAGTTGCATCAGGATTAAGTGCATCCTCTTCCACTGAGACCAGGCAAGGCAGCCCAGCTAGGGGAAAGTGATCCAAAAGCAGGTAACAGAGTCTGTGTCATAGACAGGCCCCACTCCACTTGCCAACAGACCCACATGAAGACCAAGCTGCCCATTAGCTACATACATGTAGGGGCCTAGGTCCAATCCATGTATGCTCTTTGGTTAGTGGTTCAGTCTCTGTGAGCCTCCACAGGTCTAGGTTAGTTGGCTCTGTAGGTCTTCTTGTAGAATTCTCATCCCCTGCAGGTTTCTCTATCTTTCCCTCAACCCTTCCACAAGACTGTCTGAGCTCTGCCTAATGTTTGGCTGTGGATCTCAATGTTTCTATGTGCTGCTGGGTAGAGCCTCTCGGCGGACAGATATGCTAGGCTTGACTGCAAGCAGAGCAAGACACTCCTTAATACCGTCAGAGGTAGGTTCTCTCCTATGGGGTGGGTCTCGGGTTGGGCCAGTCATTGTTTGGACATTCCCTCAATCTCTGCTCTGTCTTTATCCCTGCACATTTTGTAGGCAGGGTAAAGTTTGGGTTGAAGTATTTGTGGGTGGGTTGGTGCCCCCTCCCTCCACTGGAAGTCTGCCTAGCTAGGAGGTGGCCACTTTGGTCTTCATGTTTCCTACTGCTAGGAGTCTCAGCTAGAGTCACCCTATATTTTCCTACTCTGTTGCATGTTACCAGCTTGTCCCGGAGATGTCTCCCTCAGTTCCCCTTCTCTTTTCTAGCCCTCTCACCACCCACCCCTGCTCTCACCACCCTCATTCCCCTCCCCACACCGTCTCCCATCCAGTTCTCTCACTTTATCCACTTCTGATATCTCTTCTATTTCCCCTTCTTAGTGGGATTCAAACATCCTCCCTTGGGCCCTCCTTGTTACCTAGCTTCTTTGGCTCTGTGCATTTAGTATGGTTATCCTGTACTATATGGCTAATAACCACTTATAAGTGAGTATATACCATGTGTGTCTTTCTGGGTCTAGATTACCTCACTCAGGATGGTATTTTCTAGTTCCATCTATTTGGCTTTGCAGGCATTTTCTAAATGCAGCATAGCTACAGAGCCTGATAAGGAATGCAGTCCAAGCCATTTTTAAAAAATCTTTCATTACATATACTTACTGTGTGTGTATCTGTGTGTATGTGCAATCGTGTACAACAGTGTGTGTAGGTGTGTGTGTGTGTGTGTGTGTGTGTGTGTGTGTGTGTAAAGGTCAGAGGGCAACTAACAGAGATCAGGTTTCTCTTTTCTATTTTGTGGGCCTGGGTCATCAGGCTTTCCAGAAAACAGCTTTACCCACTGAACCACCTTGCCAACTGTAAGCCAGATTCTATAAAACAACATGAGAAAACTGTGTGTCCTTACTGTCTCCGGGTAAATAGGATCATGTGGCTGTCATGGGTACTGATTTTCATAATCACTCAGTCTTCCACTGATTATATCACTTCAGGTAGTCATAGGACAGAAGAAATCAAACTGTCCAACTGCTTGTGGCCCCCCTCGGGAACGAGGTCTCCTCCTGAGCCTCCCCACCACGCTGAAGGTTCCCAGTGGACAATGCTTTCATGGTCCACCACGACCTCTGTCTCTGAAATGGGAAAGGGACATTGGAACTGGGAAAGGGTGTAGATCAATGGCTCTCAACCTTCCTAATGCTGCAACCCTTTCATATACCTTCTCATGTTGCGGTGATTCCTCCCCACAGCTATAAACTATTTCGTTGTTACTTCATAGCTGTGAATTTGCTACTGTTATGAATCATGTGAATTTTTTGAAGATAGAGCTTTGGCAAAGAGGTCACAAACCCACAGGTTGAGAACTGCTGGGCTAGATGCACAAAAGCAAAGGACAGTGGGGTCACGTGCCAAAATGAGGCATGATAGAGAAGAGTGAGATGCTGTAAACATCCCAAAATGTGTGGTTTTAAAGCTGTGCTCTGGGACTGATAAGATGGTTCAGCAGTTGTGAGCATTGGCTGCTCTTCCAGAGGTCCTGAGTTCAATACCCAGTACCCACATGGCAGCTCAAAACCATCTATAAAGGGATCTGATGCCCTCTTCTGACATGTAGCAACAAAAACAAAAAACAAAACCTGTGCTCTGGTGGTTGATTGCTTTAGTGGAAAAGCCGTGGACAAGGTGAGCCCGTTCAGGTTATGATCATATTGTAGCCATTTATTTAAAACATGTTAGCAGAGAAATAGCATAGTTTGCCTAAAAGTAAGGGTTGTATAAAAATAACAGATCCCAATAGAACAGGAGCAGGCCAAACTGCTGAAACCAGAGCAATGAGAGTGTGGACAAGAGAGTGTAGAGGACCAGCAGGTATCCAGTGTAGAGGACCAGCAGGTATCCAAAAAGCCATCTAGAATTGCCCCTTGAAGGCATTAGGCTTAGACTGAGGACTGAACGCTGTGATAAAGACTGGTTGAAGCCAGTGACCCAACGTCTCCTACCATAATCACAGATCCCCGTGGGGGAGGGGAGGTTGATTAGCAGAAGGTCACACGTGATGCGAGCACTTGTGAAACTTTAATATTTGGATGTCGTGGATGAGGGGTGGACATTTAATCTATGCTTTTCCCCCCACTGTTTATGGTGACGGCAAAAGGCTGGCTACACATGGTAATGCTAAGCATTCGAGGGAGAGAACCCACACTAACCTCATATCCCAGGTGGCAAGCCAGAGTACAGAAATGAAGGCACGGAAATGAAATAAGCCAATTCAAAGTCCAGCGATGTTGTTTCTAGATACAAGAAGCCTGGTTGATCTCAAAAGTAGCCACTTCAGCTGGCTCAGCTTTCCATTTTGAAATCAGAAATAGCAGATCCAGTTTTCTAGACGTTTCCATTCAATGCCAACTTGGGCTGAAGGGTTTGCTCATATTTTACATACAAGTTGCTGGGGAGGGGAGTTGTTGTTGTTTTGGTTTTTGTTTGTTTCTCCTTCACTGTGGAGCCAGTTGAAGTTTGCTCTAAGAATGACTATGAACACAGCACGGAGAAGTCCATAGCCCCAAACTGTGCTTGGGGTTTTCGGCTGAGAAAGGGTTGCATTTATTTATTTTTTTCCTCTTACAAGACTACTGTGGTAAAAAAACAAAAAACAAAAAACAAAAAACAAACAAACAAACAAAAAGACTAGTGTGGTTAGAGCAGAGCTGCTGGCTACTGGCTTTTAAAAGCTCTGGCCAGCACAGACAAGTCTTGGTAGATGACAGGTAGGGGAAGGTTGATCCACTTTCCCTTCCTGCAGCAGACAAATTCTATCCCTTATAACTGGGGAGAGGTGGCTAAAAAGACTTTAGAAAGCAGTCAGAAATGGTGGGGGGGGATAGAATTGGGACTCAGTGGTGGAACTCTTGTCTAGCATGCATAAGGTCCTGCTTATGCATGGACCGCAATTTTTTAAAAATAAATCTAATGTTTGGATGAATTTGCAGAGGGTGGAGCTTGGAAAGGTAACTGTTTGCTGGCCATCTTTTATGAAAGGAACAATGTTTAAGAAGAAAATGTAGCTTGCTAAGGAAGATTCCTGACACACTGGTGCTTTTTTAATGTTTGCTCTTGAGTCTTGAGTCTCAGGGTCCAGCAGAGTAATCCATACAGCTGTATTGGTTGCATGTTGCTCATCTCTAAAAGATGCCACTCACTTGGTAACAAGGGTCCCTACCAAAGATGGCCAACAAGGTCGCTGCTGGAGGGAACCCTGTTAGGATTCACAGATTGTAAACAGCCTGGGGGGAAGAGGAGAGCCACTCCAAAGTGACGTAAAATAGCAACATACATCAAAGTAGATGCTGAGCCTGATCGACAACTGATGGCAGAGTGAATGGAATTTTATGTAAGAAGTGGGAAATAGTAAGAGCTGGAGGGGACGGGAACTCCACAAGGAGAGCAACAGAACAAGATAATTTGAACACAGGGAACTTCCCAGAGACTCATACTCCAACCAAGGACTATTCGTGGAGATAACCTAGAACCCCTGCACAGATATAGCCCATGGCAGTTCAGTGTCCAAGTAGGTTACATAGTAATGGGAAGAGGGCCTGCCTCTGACATAATCTGATTGGCCTGCTCGTTGATCACCTCCCCCTGAGGGGGGAGCAGCCTTACCAGGCCACGGTAGAGGACAATGCAGCCACTTTTGATGAGAACTGATAGACTAAGATCAGAAAGGAGAGGAGAACCTCCCCTATCAGTGGACTTGGGGAGTAGCATGCATGCAGAAAGGGGAGGGAGGGTGGGATCGGGAGGGGAGGAGGGAGGGGCTTATGGGGGATACAAAATGAATAAAGTGTAATTAATAAAAAAAAATATAGCAACATACAAAAAAAGTTTAGAATGAAATCAGAGATCTTAAAATATTTTCAGATTTTTGCTAAGCAGTGATGTCTGATTCCCTATAACTGAATGGAATACATGTTCATGAATAATCATATAACCATTTAGTATTAAATAATAGTACTTGGGTTAGCCAGGCGAGTTAGTGGCATAGGCCTCTAATCCCAGCACTCGGGGAGACAGAGGCTGGCAGATATCTGTGAGTTCCAGGCCGGCCTGGTCTACAAAGTGAGTCCAAGACAGCCAAGGTTATACAGAAAAACCCTGTATTGAAACTCAAAACAAACAAAACCACCTCTCTTTCAACTTCAGTTTTCTTTGGTGACAGGTTTGTGGGGTGGGTGTGGGTGAGGTGGCAGCTAGTGTAACATTAATGTCTAGTGGTTATCAACTCGGATTGCACCCACAAGTTTCCTCCCTTTTTGTCCCCAGGTTTAACAGTAAACATTCTATTTAGAATCAGCAGACTCAATAGAATTTTTTAGGAGTTCTTTGTCTAATGCTTTAGCAGAGCTATTTATTTGTTTTTCTGTTTATTTAATTTGACCTTGTTTGTTTTTACCTTAAATGTTCTTTGCATTTGTACAATGCTTTCCAGTTGCATGTTTTTATGGGGTTTCTCTGTATGTGAACGTGTGTGTCCCTGCATCAAGCTGTATTTCTTGTACTTTTTTTTGGAGAGCCTTTTTTTCTGTTTGTTTTGTCCTATTCCTGTTTATTACTTTGTTTTATTTTACTATTATCTTTTAGGTGCATTTTTGTTTTTTAATAAAGAGAAGAAAAAAGTGTGGATTTTCTGGGAGGGGAGGTAGGGTGGATTTAGGAGGTGTTAGGGGAGGAGAACCATAATCAAAATATATTGTATGGAAAAAAAAATCTATTTCCGTAAAAAAGTAGAAAAACACATAGAAGCATGGAGGCATCCTGGAGGTGTCTTGTTTCCTTACCTCCTAGTTAGAAATAGAAAGATTAAATGAGCTCTAGAATGTGTGTGCACACATATATGTGCATGTGTTCTGCCCAGTTCACGAACCCCAAAAGACCAGGAATAGACAGACGCCGCTGTAAATACATGAGGTTCTTTTTATTAGAAGCCATTACAAGCTGCAGCTTGGGCCCACACCCCCCACCGCCACCAAAGCAGTGAGAGCCAAGCGCCCTGTGCCCAGGCTAGTTGGGTGATTAAAAGATTCTGGTCCCTCCCAGCATGCCCAAGGCAGGGGCGATTCCAGCCTGGCAAGCATCTATTGCTCAAAATGCTACATTTTTAATTGATTTGCTATAGGAAGGTCCCCAGACCACTAATGATCTGATGTTTCTCCCTAGGGGGATGGGCCAGTTTCCTAGCAACTGTATCTCTAGTGGGTGGGGAAAGAATGCAGTAAGGTGGTCCTTCCCCTCAGGGCATTCCTGGACTTCTCCACCCACCTAGTTCAGGCCTTAAATAATAGCTGCTGATTTTTAATCTTTTGGTCTCTCATTTTCCCTTTTCCCATGATCATTTGAAGACCCAATCTTGGGTCTTCCAGATATGACCCCTTGTATCCTATAGATTTACCTTTTTATAATGGGATCTAAGTACTATTAGTGTATTGCTCTCAAGCATTTCTTTATGAAAGCCATCAAGGAATTGAAAATACAAGGCCCAAAGATAAAAATCAAAATGAGTAGGGGTCCCTTCATAGTTGATATAGGGGTAGTAAGCCAAAGAGAACTATTATCCTTTTTCTCTAGTGTCTCTCTAGGCTTTTAGCCTAGTTGCTGCAATATTAGTTTCCATTTCAGCTAAGCATATGCCCAAGATAAATATCTAATGCCAGGGAGCCCCTTTTGACTTAGCATTTCAGCCTGCTAGGTGGGATTTGGGTGAAGATCCATTTTCTGGAGCTTCTTCAATGCTGACAGTTGGACCGTTGGCATCAGGGGCTAGGGAGGCTGAAATGCCAGTCAAAGGCTGTGCAATGGGGCAGTCCCAAGCATCTGGTTAGTTGATCCACCAGAAGAGGCAGGAAGCAATCATGTCATTTTCCAGGAAGTCCAGATTTCAGCTTGCAGTTCATAGCTTATCCCAGAGCAGAGTCAAACAGGTGAAAATCTGCTGAGACAAATTCAGGCTGGAGACAGAAGTTATAATTTGTCTATTAAATGGGAAGGACCAGGGAAAATCTCATCTGCTATCCTTTTGAGCTATGCCAGATCCAGGTCACATCCTGAAACTCATATGAATTTTTTGGTACACTAAAGGAAATATATATTCAGCAAATCCAATATAACATTCTGAGAGTAACAGGTAAAACTGCATCCCACTGATTGAGTATCAGCTGTTTGTTTTATAACCTTTACAAACAACTTAAGTGTATCCACAGTCTGAAACTCTAACACTTTAACTGTGGGCCCTGTTGGTAATCAGCCATCAAGGAAGCTCAGCTACCTTTTGTATGTTTAGACAGGAATACATTAATGGCTTTACTGCTAAACCCTACATGCTTGAATTTTTCCTAACAAAGCAACTAGGAGGAATAGGTTTAAGATATTCCTAAATCCTGTCTACCTCAGAAATGGCAGATATTAAGAATACTATACTAAAAGCTATGACTTTTGGGTCAGATATACACATTAAATAGATGTTTTTAAAATGATGAGAAGCACCTTTAAGTCTATCTCCAAAAGACAACTAAAGGAAATTAAAATCTCAAGCTGGTGACTGAATAATAAGCAGTCAGTGTTCTTATCAACTTATCAGAACTCTACTGATCAATTTCAAAACTCTGAACTTCTGAAATTTTATAACATAAGCACAACAGTAGCAAAGAGGGAGGAGAAATCTAAAGTATCTCCCATTTTTAATATGCTTTAATTTATTTTTATATCATTGTAAGTTAAACTTATATGCCTTAAATAATTTACTTAAGACTCCCTAATCTTTTTTGCATCTATGAACCCTGAAACATTTTTCCAGACCAAATAACACTCTAGATTTTTATGATCTAAACTTCTATATCCTCAGACCCTACATAAGCTCCGTCTTTTTTTTTTTTAAATCCAGCTATATATCTTAAGACACAGGCAACTGACATGAATCCTGTGAGCAGGGCAAACATGTTTTTCTTTCTAAATAAGAGATCTAGTACCTAGTAGTTCTAACTAGCTAATGAACTGATCAATGCGCTAACAGTGGATCTAATTGTCTGCTCTTTAGTTGCAAAGCTACCATTAGCTTAGCATAGCCGTCAAGGTGATCAGAGCCCTGAGAAGGATAAATTATAGGCTAAGCTAAATAAATATACCAATCCATGTGCCAATCAAAATGACAGAGATGACTAATTAGTCCATCACCTAGGCAGTGTCCCTGGCTCCTGTGGTCTCAGGGCATCCTGAACAGAGGTGGTCCTGCCAGGCACAGAAGATGAGACTGATTCTGTGGAAAGAGGAACATGAGAGATTGACCTCACCTTTCCTCTCGAAATATGAAACAATAGCCCTCCAGATGTTCACGGATTTGTCCACAGTTTAGGCTGGGCCCTAGCAGTGGGCCAGTTGGGGCAGTATTGCCCAGTGGTTAGCATACCACAATCCAGAGTTGCAGTCATCTGTTGTTGTGCCCAAATCTTCTCGGAGACCTTGGAGGAGCTACTGCCAGGATTTTGGGACTCTGTCGCAATAAGCTTACACATGTTAAAATTCCATATTCATCAGGTCTCTGACAAGCTTGAGGGCCAGCATATCTGAGTTACTCTTTGTCTTTATCATCTGTTCTAAACTGTGTCCTATAAAACAGAATGCTATACTCTCTAATTCTGGCATATTTCTAAGATGCAAGTTTTAGAGCTATATATTTTAAGGCAAATGGGCAAACTTCATAGTTACCCATCCTAGGTTTAACCTTAAAAAAAACCTAAACAAAGATACTAGATAAAGCTCAACATCTTAACCAACAGTAGTCATTAGCATAGCTTTAAGTCTGCTCTTTCTGAACTAAAATCAAAGCAAACCTTTTAATCAGATACAGTTCATAGAAAGGCTAGCAAATCTTGCTGATCCTACCACTTGCATTAAAATTGGACAGCAAAAGCTTTGCACTTACCAGTAATCAGAGGATTGAACATAACTGACAGACCTAAACAAAGATAATTGCAAACTCATGGCTCCACCCTCTTTATTTCTGGACCAGCATAGCGGCTGGCCACGTGTAACTGAACCCAGCTGGAAGTCCTAAACAAATATGGCAGCAAAACTACAGCTCTACCCTGTCTATCCTTGAACCATCATGGCAGCTAGCCATGTGTTAGCACAGACTATGACTGACAATACCAAACACAGCCATTAGGTGTTGCTGATGGCGTTGTTACCTCCCAAGATACAACAAGTTCTATGAAACATTTACAATTTTTCATGACCAAAAGTTTTAACATTGTGATCAAATAATTTTTAGAACCAACTGCATAACAGAACAGTACAGAACAATTTTAAACTTTACTAACTATTCTGGCCATACTAAACCTATCAGACAGAATTCTTCCCCCTTAAAAGAGCATAAGAAAACATTTTGCAATGAAGAATCATCAGCCCTTTAAATGAAATACAACATATTTTTAAATACAGTTCTTTCTCAAATCATATTAACTCTCTAGCTCTTTAAACATACACACATCAACTTTTTACAACATTCTATATACCTTTAGGTTCCTAGCTTCATTCTTCTGGCTTAACCAGACATTCTTACTTTAGACAAGATATTTTTTAATATCTCTTGCTCTCTCCCTTGCTTTTTAGACAACTCTTATCAAAATCCTTCCCATCCTGACATGATCCTGCTGGAGCCCAGCATCCATGATTTGATTTTTATAGGCAAAGCAAAAACAAGTTACAGTAATACAAAAAAAAGTTCTGAAACTGCTAAACTTTTTCTAAAATTACTTCCGTGTAGCAGATATGGTCCAAGGTCACATAAACAAACTCTAAGGAACTTAGAACAAGCTTTAAGGAAGTTGGTGAAACTTCCTCTTTTCTCTGCCTCAAGGTAAAGACCAGAGTGGAAACATGTTTTTCCATAAACAAAGCAGCTTAACAAACAGCTCTCTACAAGATACATTGTAAAAACTGCAGTTTTCTCAGTTAGCTCAAACCATATGGCTTGGTTTCATTTAGTAAAATTAATAAAATAAATACCAAAGTTTTTTTGTTCTCTCCCAAAGGATCGAGAAACTGTTTTAAAGTTTTCTATTAGACTATCCAAGATCATTATCTAAAATGCCTGATAAACTTTAAATGTTCTATAGCCTTAAACATTTAAACATTTTTTAAAACCTGTTTTTGCAGTATCAAAATAAAGTACCCCTTTTGTAGAAGAGAAGTCACAAAGCATAACCATAATTTTAAAAGTCAAAACCAGATTTTAAAACCAGAATTCACCAGTGAAAACAATCCAATCTCTAAAACCAGGGACTTTTCCTCTTGAACCCCATGGCTGTGTCTCTCAAGTATGTTTACTCAGTCAAGTCCTATCGCTCCTACAGACACCTCAAGGCCTTTCAGAACAGAAAACAGAAGGTAGACACAAACAAATACTGCACAGAGATACTGAGACAAAAAACAGCCACCAGCCGGCCAAAAGTAGTCTGACAATTTCATTCACATCTCCATTTTTTTTTTATTCTCAACCCAGAGCACACTCTGGTCCGCTGCTGGCAGAAGTGGCTCATGCAGATGGAGTTGGGAGAAACAGGGAAAGTTACAGGAAGTCCGTCCCATAATGTCGTCAGTTCAAGTCCCGTCTTAAGAAATGAGAACAGTCACCACAGACAATGAATCACACTCACAGAAAGGAAGCTACGGCAAAAGCGAACCAAAAACCTGGCTTGCTCCTGGGCTAATTTCCCGGGACCAAAACTGACTCCTTGAGGCAGGTACAACATCCACCTAAAGGCTAAAACTGATTCCTCCTGCTGCTACACCCCAGTGGGTGCAGGAGGCACTGGCGCTGCTGCCCCAGGAGACACCAAGAGGTGCTCACTGGGACCAGGCAGTCTGGGCCTGTGAGAGCAGGCCTTTTGGAGCTTACAGTGTGGCAGGGTGACTATGCCTTACCCCAGGCCTTCCAGAGCTGGAAGTACAAGGTCATCGTGCTCGGCCATGTTGGAAGTGTGTCTGGCAAAGGTCTAACAATTTTACTCTCAACAGACACAAAAAGAAAACAAAACAGGCTAGACAGATTACCCACCAAAATACTGATGAAGCTAGGGACGTCCCCCTGAACTTCAGCAGCTGTGACCACCAGTGCGTCCACCTTGATCACGTCTTGCTACCCAGATACTGACACCCCGAGTCCCAAGGAATTTTCAGAATAGAGAACAGAAAGTACTGCACATACAGACAGTGCACAGAGACGTTTAGACACTTACAGCCGCATAAAAACCTCCGGGTCAGGTTCCTGGAGTCTTGGGGTCCCGGGACAAGCCCCCAAAATGTTCTGCCCAGTTCACAAACCCCAAAAGACCAGGAATAAACAGACTCCGCTGTAAATACATTATAAATCATTACAAGCTGCAGCTTGGGCCCACACCCCCAACCATCGAAGCAGTGAGAGCCGAGCACCCCCGTGCCCAGGCTAGTTGGGTGATTTAAAGATTCTGGTCCCTCCCAGCATGCCCAAGACGGGCGATTCCTGCCTGGCAAGCATCTATTGCTCAAAATGCTACATTTTTAATTGATTTGCTATAGGAAGGTCCCCAGACCACTAATGATCTGATGTTTCTCCCTAGGGGGATGGGCCAGTTTCCTAGCAACTGTATCTCTAGTGGGTGGGGAAAGAATGCAGTAAGGTGGTCCTTCCCCTCAGGGCATTCCTGGACTTCTCCACCCACCTAGTTTCAGGCCTTAAATAATAGCTGCTAATTTTAAACTTTTGGCCTCTCACATGCAAGAGAGAAGAAGGACAAGAATATGATACATACACTACCGGGGATTGACCCGAGGACTTTGTGCATGCTGGTCAAGCATTTGAGCATTGAGTTGTAGCTCCCATGATGATGATGATGATGATCATAGTTGAGGTAAAAATTCACATAAGACAAAAGCAAGTGTCCCTGAAGTAGACATGTCAGCGGTATTTGGTACATTCACAAGGCCCAAGCCCCCTTTTAGCCTGAAGTATATATTCTGTTTCTCTTTCTAAATAAGTTCTTACTTGCTTTATCAAGAGAAGGAAAACAGACGCACTCCTTATGGATGTTTCTTTTAATTTGTTGGGTTTTTTGATTGTCACTTCCTAGAGCCGGAAAAAGACAATGTCATGACTTACCCATCCTCACAGTGAGAGAAACAAAAGTAGACCCCTTTACAAGAGGAATGCATGAAAATCCCTCCCATGTGCCCTCTTTGCCTTCTTAAGCCTTACCTCTAGTCTGCCATCACAAGTAACCCCACTCCTTGTTTCTTTTGAGACTGCCTGAAAGTAAGCCTTAGTGTATCTCCCAAAGCCGTAACTACTGAGACTTAGGGGGAACCTTCCATATAGCCACGTTTCTCAGGCTTCTCTGTGTGGCTGAACTTAATGCTATTACAAGAACAGAAATGTTTGAATCCAGGTTTTAGGAGGGGACCTCCATTTTTTTTTAATTATTAATTCAGTTATGTTACTGCATTTGTAGCCAACATTCTCTTCTGTCAGCTAGTCTGGCTAGCTAGCAGCAATCTGATGGGAAACATGGGGAGTGACTACATGGGAAGACTGACCCTCATGGAAGGCTGGGGGTGGGCAGGCTTGATTGGTGTATGGCTGTGAGTTTCCTCAAAGTATCACAGTTTACAGGAGTCCCATGGAATATAAACCCTGCCAAGACTTTAGACTTCATTACTTCCCTGTCCTCGACAAGTACAATTTAATTGAACATTAAGCAATTTGATCTCTTTCACCTAATAAATCGAGCAAATTCAATAAACATAAATCCTGCTAATGATGGAGCTGACCCTGGCGGAGCTGAGCTCATGGATGTTCTTGCGTATGACTCTCCCTGGGATTTGAGCCACAGATGCTTATGGCTGAACAAAGTGTTTACCTGATGCTCAAGCTCTGGGGAGTGCAGTGAATGTTTTTTCTAGGATGCCAGAAGAGCAGCTGCAAACAGAATGCAGCTTGGCAGGTGGAGCACTTCCACACCAAGCCCTCCACTGGCATTAGACATGTTATGCTATAAACTGTAGTGCTCTGGTGAGACACAGAAAAGTGCTAATCACAAATCTAAATGAGACTGTATGCTGACGTGTGTGGTGTGGCTCGCCGGAACTTCAGGGCGCATGCTTGCTGACTCCCCTTTCTCCACACACTCTCTGCAGTAGACCAAGGTGTATAAACTTCACTGCTAAGCTAATGCCTCTTTGTCTGTCTGGTTCTGGGTGTCTAGTTAATTTGGTTTTGGTTTTGGTGTTGAGCTCAGGGTGGCTTTGAACTACTGCGCCTCTTGCCTTTGCCTCTAGAGTGCTGGGATTATAAACATGTGTGTCCTCAGCTGTTTTCTGTCAATGGTACCCTGCCCCTCTGAGATCTACCTTTCTCCATTTGCTGCTCACTTACAGTCTGAAATGCAGAGTTTCTCCTCTTTTTCCTTCCTTTCCTTTCTCCTAAACACTACGCTGTTCATCCAATTCTCACCAAGTTCATGCTATCCTCAAGCTCTGATTGCATGAAATGAAAGCAGCAACAAATGAATCACTTTCCATGTAGCTAAAAGGAAGAGTGGGGCAAAGCTTATTCCATTGATGGGGGAAGCAAAATTCAAGGAAACAGGTACAGACCAAGAGCTAACACAAAAAGAAATAAGGACATGAACCCAAGTGTTTCGAGCCTGTTGACTCTAGGTCTTTTTATTTGATGTGTGTGTTGTGGCTGGTTGTGTGTATGCTGTGTGTGTTTCATTGTGTGTGTGTTGTGTATGTGTTGAGTGTATGTCATGTGTGTGTCTGGTGTGTGTATCGTGGTGTGCATGTGTCGTTCCTATTTGTGTGTATATTGTGTATTGTGTGTGTGTTTGCTGCATGTGGTGTGTGTGTGGTTGTTGTGGTGTATATGCTTCTGTATCTGTGTGTGATGAGTGTGTGTGTCTAATTGCCTACCATAGTTCCACACTTTTTAACTTCCTGGAAGCAGACTGACTGCCCTAATTTAGAGAATTTATTCTCTAAAAAAGGCAGGCACGCAAGGCAGTCTTACTAAGTCTTACTAAGTTCTAGTTAAGTAGGCTGACTGAGGCCTTTCCGTCCCCTTCCTTCACCAGCACGGGATGGAAGAGTCTAAAATGATCACTGCAAGGAAAAACATCCATTGGCCATTTTAGTTAAGGAAGAGTTTCTATTTGACTAGGCTAAGCAGTCACTGTGGCAAATGCTCACTTCCCTCCTCTCCCCGATAGCACCATCATCAATTAATAACACTTGTTTAAATCTGTAGGAAAAACACCTGGTAGAGAAATCTGAATGGAATGTGACCCCTCTTCTTACTATGGAAGACCTGGGCCTTGCTCTTCCTGTATAGTCACAGATTAAATTTCATTGCTCTAAATGTTCAGCTCTGGTGTTTGAAAACCCAAATTTCGCCTCTGCTTCATTTCTAAAAATTGAATTTAATCTGCCTCAAACAACAAAAACTTCGCCTCCTGGTTTCTTGTATGCCACGGTGGCACTGTGACATGTGACTGTCCAGCCCAGCCCCACAGATGTGTCTGTCATCAAGAATGGAGATTTTCTGCCAGGATATAGTAATGTGCTTCCCGTTGCGTCTGACAGCAGGGGTCCCAGACCCACTGGCTCCAGGGGGGTAATTTAAAAAAAAATGTTTTTCATTTAAAGTAGAAATCAAAGCAGTTACCATCTGTTGTGTGAATCTGCCATACCAGGAAAATTAGTGTGATCAATGGCCTGGATTCGTTTCGACCACTTAGTGGCGGTGTCCCCTGCCACTCCATGTGTCCCTTTTATAGCTTTGATCTAGAGCTGAGCATGTGTGCTTGGGGAGGTGGGGAATGCCATGAGTAGGGGAGAGCCATCAAGGTGTTAATATTTCCACTCATTTCGCTTTTCTGTTTGGCTGGATCCCCAGATGGAAACATTCCGTGGAGATTTAGAAAGGAGGGCTCTCAGGATCTGCTTATCGAACCATTGCCCTGCACCTAGCACTTGCCGACTAGACGATTAGCTGTTATTGGTGTGCATCAGAAGAGAAAGTTTTAGAAAGCAAAGAGACTTTAAGGACAAAGTGTGCTGTGCTTATGCTCATGGTGAGCTGGAGGAAGAAACAGCCAACGTTCTCGTGGGTTCTCCTGGGGAAGCTGTGGAAATAGTTCAGGGATCTGCTATTCTTGGCCTGCATGCTGCAGCCAGCCCTGATTCACTGATGGCCCTTAAGCTAGACTCCCGCAGTGAGCCAGACCTAGGGCTAACCACGACCAAGCTACAGTGGGTTTCTCTTGGGGAATGAGATGCTCAGAGGCCAGAACATGCTAGAGATTTGTTCTCCTCAGATTCTGAGGATGACACCTTATCTACTTACCTATGCCTCATTGGAATGTCCTGAGCTATCCCTTGTGTGCCATGGAAAGATGTGTAAATAGAACTGTACTCCAATCTCTAAATCTGTTCTCTATTCCAGGCCTTCCTAGTTTATTCAGGCACACCCCATCGTTTATTGGATAGCATCCTCTCTCTAGAATCTGAACTTTGTCACCCTGATGTTAAAACGTGTATTGATGTGGAATGTGGCGGCACGAGTCTTTGATTCCAGCATTGGGAAGCAGAGGCAGGTGGATCTCTGTGAGTCGGAGGTCAGCCTAGTCTACACTGAGCTGCAAGGCAGTGGTGTCCTTGTGTTGAGCAGCGGTGTGCATCTTCAGCTCCCAGACAGAGCATGTGCACAGAAATTTTTGATAGTCTGAGATCTGACCAAAACTGTCTTGAAGCTTAGCATGCAATATGTTCAAGACAGCGAGGCTGCAATCCTGAGTAGCAGTGCATGGCAGGAAAGGGGAAAAGAGAGATGAGGCATGTCTCAGAAATACCATCCCCCTCCCCCTCTACTGCCCTCTCTCCAGCCTGGGTCAACTCTGGAAGCTTCTTTAGGAATAACAGCAGTGGCTGGCCATAATTTCTGTACCTTTGATTAGATCCTTAACGTTAATCCAAACTCCTTTTTCGTGGACCATAACACATGCACATCTACACAGCTGTAGTTCAAGTGCAGCGTTCAGGCAGCTGTTTCCAGACACTGTCTGTCTTCCCTCTTCACAGCCACCTGAGGTCTCTCCTTTGACCCTGATAGAAGGGGAACGCTTGCAGGAGTTAGTCACCTCATTGCTCTGTGGCGGAGAGCCCAGGACTGAGGCCAAAGAGCACTGGCCAGTCCCTTTCTGTGTCATTTGACATCCTTGGACCTTTCGTCTCAGGCTCCCGAACAGCTGACAGATGTCCCGGAGGGGAATACTCAGCCGTCTCTGGATTATGTCTTCCAAAGTGAGCATATGCTTTGATTCCTTTTTGACATCCACTCTTGATCACACTGTGGCTTGGCTATAAATTTTCGAAAGAAGTCCTCCCTTTGAGATATACAGCAAATATATATAAATTTTTAAAAAATCAGGAGAGATGAGCTCAGCTCTTAAAACTTGTAGACGTTTGAACAATTCTGCTCTCAAAGGAAAGCATGTAGTGCTTTTTCAAATGTTAAGCACAACTGACAAAGGGTTTGTGCTCTATTTGAAGCTGTTTTTGTTTTGTTTTTGGCTTTTTGTTTGTGTTTTGTTTTCGGGTAAAGAGTCTTGCTCCATGCCCTCTGATTTCCTTCCTAAAACTATTATGTCATTTCACAGAATGGCTTCATGCAAAGTGTAGGGAACGTCTGGGGTCTGGACACTTGTGCGTGAGGAGGGGGTTGGGGGCAATGGGCAATGGGACTCCTACCCTATCCCATAGCTCAGTGGGTTCTGAGACCTGGTGCTGTTCTCAGAATGTATGGGCTTTGGCTCTTCACCTTCCACCCAGGGAGGAAAGCAAGCCTTCACAGCTCACACTCGCTATTTCCTTAGAGCTATTTGCTTAGAGAAACAGGGAGCATCTGTGAACTACAGTGCACATTCACGGAGGTCAGAGGACAATTTGCAAGAGTCAGTTCTCTCCTTCCACCATGTAGGATCCTGGAATTTAACTGAGGTCATCAGGCTTGGTCAAAGGGGCCTTTAATAGGCTGAGCCATCTTGCTAGACTCAGTATTTTCAGTTGTGTATAGAAGAAACAAACTGGAATCTTTCGGCTAAGTGTTGTGTTGGGTGATTGTAGCGACATTGTCCATCCAGTCCGGAGCCTAGTACCTGGCTGCCTCTAAGCATCCTGTTGGAGTATTTGACCTCTAGGAAATTCAGACTTTTCAGTAACTGCTAGACACTGTGCTTGGAGAATGCATTTTCTGTAATTCACACATTCAGCACATGAAGCATTTCTCTCCAAAGTTCCCAAACAAACGCTATTAATTGTAGGAAAGAGATCATGGCATGCATTTAAATCACAGGGCTTCTCCTAGGGGAGAAGAACCAAAATCCCATGGGTTGGTTGGAAGTGGAGGTTAGGAATCCAACTGTTCTACCCTAATCCATCTTGGAATGGGGGTGTGGCTACTGAAAGTGGCAGCCAGACTCAAAGAGCAAATGAGGTCCAGTGTTCCAGGAGAGATGCTGGAGACAGCACTGTGTAGCCTGGTTCCTGACTTGAGATCTGGGGCCGCTGGACACCCGCTGAGATGTAACCTCTGTGCTTTCATGTCTGCACTGGTGAAATGCAGGTGATAATAAGACAGAGTGGCAGATGCTCTAGTGAGTGGCATGTTGATTCAATGTTTACAGCAGCACAGGGCAGAGCAAGTGGTGTGTGATCATTAGTTTCTTACTGCTTTGCTACCCCCACTACTGTGCTCATCCTTGCTGTGGTGTCCAACATGCTTTCGTCCTGTTCATCGGGTCTGGAGAATCATCCAGTCTTACACAGAGGAGCAGCTGCTGGGTTCAAGCTGAGAATTCGAAGATGTTGTTGAGTCGCACTGTGAATGCCAGGGATTCCCTTTTCCTGTGCCCTGTAGACACATGCTTTTCACAAACTGCATGGATGGGTTTTGCCAATCATCAGCTCTTTTAGGTCATGGCTTGAGAACTTTATGATCGATCCTAGTATTCAGCATGCGAGTGTGCCCAGTTCCCATAGAGGACCCCCCAGGCACATCCCAGATGGCTTTTGAATGGTGTATGTGATGCCAGGCCCACTGCTCGGAGACTGCGGTGTGCACGTCTGATGTAACCCAACAGTGTCCTTTTCCTCTCAGATGACTATGCCCAGCTGTGCAATATCCCCGTGACGGGGCGGCGGCGGCCATATGGACGAGATGCATTGGTGGACTTCAGTGAGCAGTATGGCCCAGAGACAGATCCTTACTTCATTCAGGACCGTAAGCACAGTCATTCAGTCGTGTCAACTTAAGCTATGGATCAAGATTACTCAGTGTTTTCAAAATGTGAAATTTTTCTGAATGTGTATCTGTGGGTCTTGGTCTAAACCTACCCATCAGAATATCTGGGTGGGACCCAGCAGGCTGGCTTCATAGTCCCCTTGGGTTATATTGCCTGCTGCTCTGGCTAAGAGTCACCAGATTCCAAAATTAGTACTGTATGGGGGACTATTGTATTTATTTTCTTTAAAGTAACAAAAATGATCCTATTGTTACAATTGCTACAGCTCAGTCATTTCTTTTTCATATGAAGTCATGGTCTAGTTCCATTTCCCTACAAGGAAATGACAAATGTTCACCACACCAAGTTGATCTTTACAAGTGTTTTAGAGTGGGTGGTCAAAAAAAAAAAAGTACTCTCTTGGTCAGAAATGGATGTTTAAGAATCTGCTTGTGAGGGGATTTATTAAGTAAGAAGCGATGCATGCCAGCTTCTTCTGGATTTGTGAGCAGAGCTTTCATGGGAGAGGCAGGAGTGAAATCATGTCCCCTCTAGAAAGGAAGTGCCCCAAAGCCTACAGACAGAGGACCCTATGTGAGGAAACCACACACACACAAACTCGGTGTCCATGGAAGAGACAGTTGTGCTTTTAAATAGGGAAGAGTGAGGTTTGAAAGCACAACAGTTCAGAAGGAAGAGGGTGACTGGCTGGATAGGAACTTAGCTGTATAGTAATAGAGAAATGCTAATTCAGGGACCGCCCTCATTCTCAGGGGATGGGCCTCCCTCAAGCAGCTGTACCACATTCTCTCGTGCTGGATCCTCATCGACCATGGACTCTGGGGCTCAGATTCTAGAGATGCTTTATCATTACAAAAATATTATGAAGTCTTTTCTTCTTTTGGGCCCTGTCACCTGTTTCCAGAGGCCCCCATTTGGTATCGGCCCTGGAATAGCACCCATGAATTTATAGTTGTATTTGGGGTATCTGAGTCCAGGGGGCTTTGTCTTCTTTGCTTACATTTAGGGAGAGAAGATACTCTTTTCATCTCTCTTTTCTTTGAGCTCTTTAGTCAGATCTACAAATCCAATAATCCAAGTGCTGATGAATGAGAGAGAAAGCACAAAGTTTAATTACATTTCCACATAGGTGGGAGAGTTCACTGTACAAGAATAAATTTAAGGAAGTGGCTAGCACGTTCTACTTTGAGGTCTTTAGACAGTGAACAATAAGGTTGTGGATGAAGGATGACACAGGATTATCAACATTACTATAGGATGGTAAGTTCTGTTGATCCCCCGAGAGACTTACAGGTGGATGGGGGAATGGTGAGAAGTTACCGGAAGGTTAGAGTTACTTCCAAGAATTTGTTAATTCGTGTTTACTGCCACCCCAACTACAAACCTCCCCAACCAAGGCTGTTTTCCAGCTTGAGTATGTGAAGGCCCTCTATCCATGGAGAATCTTTACAGTTTCTAGGTAAAGGAAAAAAAGGCAAGCCAGGTATCATGTTCAGAAGTAAACAGTTCCTCAAGTGACTTCGGCTTGAGTCTGAGATGACACACCTTTGACCCCTTCAAAGGCTGCTGTGTTCTGATCATCCAGCAGAGTTAGGAATGCCCTGTTTCTGCCATCCCAGCCAGGCTGATTATCGAGTACTTGTATGACCCCTCTCCGAGGTCACATACTACAAGACAGTTCTAGAAGGTTCCTGTTGTCCCTTCACAGGTCTTCCCAAGGATAATCACTGCCCCATTCCTAATGTTTGTGTTTAGTAGCCTTGCTTTTTTATCAACAAGGCATGGCCCTGAGCCTCTTCAGGAAATAGGCCTGAATGCATCCACAACCACAAGATTATGTTAACATCACATCACAATGAGGGTTAGAGATCAGTAAGCCTACTCTAAAAAAAGGGGTTGAAGGGGTAGGACAAATGTCAAGATCCAAAGAAAGCCCACGAATCCAGAAACAGCAGGTAAGAGTTTAAGCAAGGAACCCTGACACCCCACAGCTTGTCTGTGTGGCTTCTGCCGCATTACAGTCCACATTCTACGACATGCTGAGCTGTCCTGAACTTCTTTTCAACACCGACATGACTCTGAAGCTACAGATACTTCTCCTCAGCCCCGTCTGCTCTCTGGTCAGTAGCAAGAGCTCCTGACTTTGCTGCAGAAAGGACCACACTGAGTAGCCAGTCATGGAGGAGAGGCTAAGTGAGAGTTCTCATCACCTTCATGGTTTGTGGTCTCCATTACCTTCAGTTTGAACAGTGTTTCCCAAACCGGAGTTCATTAGTGCAGAGATGGCCATGTTTTCCTTTGAATGGCTAGATATAGTAATTCTGTAGACTTCTCAGGTCACGTGGTCTCTGTTGTAGCCACTCAGCTGTGCCGTGGCATCACGAAAATAGCCACAGAGGGTTGCAGTAGCTACCCGGATGCAGTGTGTCCCCTTACATAAGCAGGTACCTGGCCAGTGGATCAGGGCTTGCCCACCAGACTTAAAATCCAGAAGGCCTGTTTTAGAGGTCTTCAGTTCCAGTTGTTAATGACACATTTTAATCCCTGTAATAAAATGTAATATTACTAACTGTGACGCTGAAATGGTTTTGCTGTGATACGGTGGATTTGAAAATGCTTTGATAAATCCAGATTTCATTTTAAGTCTGTATTTCTCAAATCAGCCTTATGTGTCTGCTATTTCTTGATGGCCTGTTTCTTTCCTTCTTTAAATTTTGGCAAAGGGCCCTCGCGGGTGTGTTAATTTTTTAAAGTGGGGTTTTTAATGGGCTCCTATGCAAATGAAGAGCTCCTGGCCCTGCATTGTAACAATATTTTGCTGCCACCTGCAGTTCTGTTGGAGAATTATCTCAGAGGCCCAGTATTGCTTAAAGATTCTGGCTGTAATTTTTTATTTAAAGCCGCTTTGTGGAGAGAAGAACTGTGATGGTGTACTTAGAGCATTATGTATTAACAGTTACCATCTCTCTCTCTCTAGGAAGACAGTGAAACAGTTCATGGCTGGTCACGTTGTTCTTATATTGCTAAAAACTCTAGACATCACAAATGGCTTCAGAGCTAAACTATAGAAAGAGCCAAAGAAGAGTTTCTTTGTTTTGTCCTTTATTTGTTTGCTTGTTTTCCGAACACAAGTATGATGTACTTTCCAATTTATCAAGACATTTTTAGTCACTTCTATGGCCTTTATCCCTTGGGCCCTTGTGGAAGGCTCACTGGGAAGCCAGAGTAAATACACCCCACAGGGCACAGCCAGCCTGCTCTTCTTTGTTTCTACAATCCCATCGCATATCCTCCACCCTGGGAGCCTTCTTAGAAAGTTCCTACCAAACACTGATCAGGAAGTCCACTGATCCCATCACAAAAGGCCTTTTGACATCTGTCTACCCTTCTGAAAAGACATGTAAAAACGTTAAAAAAAAATCTCACATTTCTTTTTTTGAAAGAAAAATCCAACCCCATGTTTGTTTTCTCAAAAACTCAAACTTACACCTGCTGTCTCACATTATGTGAGTTTAGTGTAAAGTATTAGAATTCAAGAAGTGGGCTGATTCATGCAAAAAAAAAATTTGAATTCTTTAATGCTTAACATTGCGCACAAGTATACTTGACAGTGAATTTTAAAGCTAACATTAAGGCATCTAAAACAAACATATAAAACCAACCAGATCCTTAATAGTAATGATGCGACCTTCTGTAGGGGAGGACAGTGGACGCTTCTAACCCGGCCCCTGCTTTTTCCCCTGTAGGCTTCTTAAATAGCTTTGAGGAGCTTCAGGCTGAGGAATGTGGCATCCTCAATGGCTGTGAAAATGGCCGCTGTGTGAGGGTCCAGGAAGGCTACACTTGCGATTGCTTTGATGGGTATCATTTGGATATGGCCAAGATGACCTGTGTCGGTAAGAATGACAGTGTCTGATGAGAGACTCTTTCCCTTGGATCCCCTGTGACCAGCTCTAGTCAGCTGAGTCTGCTTCAGGTAGATGGGCGGGGTTGCAGTTTGGGGAGATGAAAAAGGTTCTGGAAATATACATTCAGCATAGCTATGCTTTTGTGTCACAGGACTGTACACAAAAACAAGTTAAGTCAGTCAGTGATACATTCTGAATTTCCTTTATGACAACTAAAACTCAGAGTTATCACCCCCACTTGGGAATCCTTACTGTTTTAGTTTCCTCGGGGCCTGAACCCAGGGCTGTGTGCATGCCAGGCAAGAACTGTACAGTGAAGCTGTGCCTCCAGCCCTACCCCCAATAATGCTGAGTATAGGGGACAGGCCAGAATGTCTCGAGTAATTATTTTGACTTTTGAATTTAAAACTTGACTATTCAATAAGCAATGGTTTCCCCGAGTATGTGCCACAAATATAAAAACATCTAGAAACCATCCCTAGCAGTTAGTTTGGATAAAAATCTTAAGACTCACCATTCACACAGTAGCTTGGCTATATAAAATGCCAAGCTGGCAAAATGTTGACGTTATCAAATAACATGTCAACCCTAGACTCTCCTGGCAGTCTATTTCAATATGCAAGAAGGCTTATGTTGCACATTGACAGAGGTAAAAGCGAGGGGACTGTGTGGTGTATGTGGCCACGAACTGTGGACTGCACCTGGGATGGCACGTGTGTCGCCGGTGGGTGGAGTAAGGTTAGAGATGGCTGACCTGTGCTTTGGTTCATTGCAGATGTCAATGAATGCAGTGAGCTGAATAATCGGATGTCTCTCTGCAAGAATGCCAAGTGCATCAACACAGAAGGCTCCTACAGATGCGTGTGTCTGCCCGGCTACGTACCATCAGACAAGCCCAACTACTGCACACCGCTCAACACTGCTCTGAATTTAGACAAAGACAGTGACCTGGAGTGAAGGAGAAGCTCCGTGACCTATGCCCATATACTCTGCACTGTGTAAAGGAAAAGAGAGAGATGTATACTTGAGACACTGCACCTAATCCAGAGCGTGGCAAAGACAGAAACAACATGGAGTTGAATGAACCCCAAATACAGCGACCAGGTGGAGCAGGACCTGATGGGTGTGACAGACCAAATGGACATTTCTCCAAAAATCCAGTATATATAGTCTGTTCATATGTAAAATTCAATGGAAAAGAGGCAGGACAGGGCTGTTATTTTAAACAGAGGTTGTATTATTATCTTGGTTATTTTTTTTTTTTTTTACTATTGCTTAAATTTGGCTTTTAAATAGTGGTGAAAATGTTTTATATGACTTTTTTCTTTTTGTTGTGCAGTTCCTTGGCTACCGTTTTTTTTCCAATATTAATCTCCAGTGCAAACACCTTTGATGAAATATTGTTAAACTGTATTATAGGTATTATGACACAGGGTTGTGCTGTTCTTTGGTCTGGAGCCTTATAAAAAATGTTGTCTGTCCTGTGGAGCAGGCAGTGATTGTTAAACTTTTATACACATTTGGAGAGGGCGGGGAAACACCTTTGTTTTCAATGTATTAACAGATTTCCTGTCAATTGGATCCCTTTCTTTGACTGAAATGGAAGAGCTTCTTAGCATATATTAGTATTGTGATGTGTAAAGTCAACCCAGAAAAAAATTTAAAAACCTGAACATCCCCCGAATATTTACCCTTGTATGTTATAAGAAAATAAAATCTCCCATTTTTGTAGAAAAGAAAAACCTGTGTGTGACAGAACAAGTTGTATATAACCTTTCCTCTGCCAGCTCCCCCGGCTCTTGTTTTGATATTGTTGTTTGGTTGGTTTGGTTTTCTAGTTTTAGATTTTGTTTTGTTTTTGTTTTGTTTTGTTTTTTTGTTCTGTTTTTGTTTGTTTGTTTGTTTGTTTGTTTTTTATTTTTTGCATGTATCTCTGGCTGTCCTGGACTCCCTTTATAGATCAGGCTGGCCTCAAACTCACAGAGATCTACCTGCCTCTGCCTCCCCAAGTGTTTGGATTACAGGCGTGCACCACTTTTCAGCTCTTGTTTTTAACCAGTGGTCCTCATCAATTTAGGCTTTTATATGTTGGGACTAGTTAGCTACTGTTACAAGTGGCTGATTTCCCTCTGAAGTTCACACATTGAAGTGCCGAATCCCAATGCTTTAGGGTGGGACTCTGTTTTGGAGACAGGATCTCTGAGGAAAGTTATATGAGGCCAGTAGAGTAAACTGTAATCCAAGAGCACAGCTGTCCTTAGGTGACAAGAAGAAAGACCACTTGATGATGGCAAAAATGTGATCAGCTTACAAAGGAGTGAGGCCTCAGAGGAGAAGTCCACCCTGCCACAGACTTTGAACTCCAGAATTCTGAGAAAATAAACTTGAGTTGTTGAACCACCCAGTCCATTGGACTTTGTTAAGGGCCACTCTAGAAAACCAGTACAGGGTTCATATAACAGGAATAATGGACAAAGAGGACCTTTGAAGTCCCAGTCTTTGCTTTTTTTATGAACCACCCCTAGCAGCATTAGCAGCTTCCCAGTATGCACTGAAATTCACATTCCATTTTTACTTTAAAAACAGAACCAAACAAATGGTGCCTCTGCAGACCCTGTGGAAAATTCCCTTAGTGAACACTTTCTTAAGAGGCCTTTGCCTTCTAATGTCTGTAGCAAGTGTGGTGATAACACCTCAAAGATGTAGATTTCCTAACCTTTGGAATCTGTCATAATCAAGGAATGTACTGTCTCAGAAGTCTGCCAGTCCTCTTGGCCCCAAAGAGGAAGATGATCTGGGATTACCTTGGCGGACCTCATGTAATCACTAGGGGTGTCCTTGGAACATTAAATAGTGACAAAACAGAAAGAAAGGACACACAGAGGCATGACATGGAAGAGGTCAGGTAGAGCAAGAAAGTGCCTCAGCCCACCACTAACAGGTAAAGGACATGAACTGAAGATGTGGAGAGCCACTGGGAGCTGAGACAAGGAGAGGGCTCTTCATAGGCAATCTAGAACTGAAGACAGCACTGTCTATACCTGACACCCTAATTTCAGCCCAGAGATTATGTGTGAACCTCTCACCAACTAATTTGTAAGATAACTGTGTGTTGTTTCATGTGACTAAGTTTATGACAATAGAAAGTTAATGTCATGCTAAAGCTGCATAGAAACTTAGCATGTTCATGTAGGAGAAAAGAATGGTTGGGTTTTGCCCCCCAAGAAAAGATGCCTGAGGGCTTGAGAGATGGCTCACACAACTAAGGACCAAAGTTTGATTCCCAGACATAGCGACATGCATTTTTAGTCTCAGTGCTGGATTGAATGACACAGGCAGCTCCCTGGGGCTTGCTATCCAGCTAGTCAACTGGGAAAGCTCCAGGCCAGTGAGAGACTGGGTCTTAAAAAAAAAAAGTGAACAAAGCCAGGCATGGTGGTACATGCCTCTAATCCCAGCATTTGGGAGACAGAGGCAGGTGGATCTCTGTAAGTTTGAGGCAAGCATGGTCTACATAGTGAGTTCTAGGATAGCCAGGGATACATAGAGAAACCCTGTCTCAAAAAACAAACAAACAGAAAATACCCAACCAAGCAAATAAACACTAAAGGAAACAACTACCAAACCCACCAATCTGAAAAACCCAAGGTGACTGCACCTGAGGAATAGTATCCAAAGTTGTCCTCTGGTTGCCACAGGCACGCACACACATTAATACAAAGGTGCATCTGTATGCAAATATCACACACACTCAATTTTTAAAATTTATAGTATGATCTCACAACTTAGCTTTAGTATTTTTCATACCAACAAACTAACCTGTGACTCTAAAATAGGTGTTTTGTCAAAAATTCTGCTATGTAGGACATAAGGTTTATAAACATGGAATTGAATCAATAGTATAAGAAGTTACCATTGAAATTGGTGTTTGTAAACTACTTTGTGGAAACTATATAATAACAGAATATTCTAAACAGGGTCTTTGCTAGACTTAAGATGGCAGAATACAGATGCCCTGCACTTAACTCCTTTAGCAATATCCAAATTAACAACTGCATATATTTTGAAAGAAGAGAAGAATACTGAAAATAAAGCTTCAGAACCTTCAGAAATTCAGAGACCCAAGGAAACAACAGAAAAAGAGAAGTAAAAGTCTCACACACTTGTGGCTCACTTAGAAAAGTAACTTAAAAAAAAGAAGAGTAACTTGAAATCCGTGCAATAGTCTCCCTTTGGGAAAGGACTTTGCATCATCTCCCAATACATCCCACAGTGTGATAAAGCTGGAACCCATCTCAAAAAGTGAGACACTAAGTTAGTATGTCTCTGGGCTTCACAAACCTCTGCGTATTTTCATCTCTGAGAGTCTATGGCACTGGCATGGAGTTACAGCTCCCTTTCAAACTCATCTCAACCCAGCAGAATGACTTTGATCTAAGCCCCCTGAGTACTTTGCACTGTAGGAGATCGATGTTTCCATATGGGGAAGAGTGAGATCTAGGAGGCGAAGAAGCTTGCCCTCAGAGACCATGGTGTGATCTGCCATGCTTACACTCATTTCATGCCAGGACTGAAGACCAGCACCCACACAATCCCTATCACTCCCCCTTTGTCCTGTGCTCAGAGGCTTATGGCTGAAGGATAAAACAGGAACACAAGGACTTTGGAGCACTGTCCCTCACACGGGGCTCCAAGTATCATTCCATATTAGGGTGCACTCAGCTAGGGAGAGCCAGGAGCAGTTTTTCTGTGATCCACATGCCTTCCTTTTCTGCTTGTTTTCAGGCAAGCACTACCTCCAATGGACTTACAGGTTGAAAAACCTTGGCTGCCACCTACTTCATGGCAATGCTTCCAAAGGGAGTCACAAGAGGAATTTGCCCAGTTTTGATCGGAATATTACAATTGGGAAAGCATTTCATTGATATTTCAGAGATGAGCATATTGTTATTTCTGCCATTTCTCCTATGCTGTTCAAGTCACCCGGCCCCCATATATAAGTCTTGACAGCAGCACATAGTCAAGAAAATCTCTATAGGCTTGGAAGGAATGGAATGAGATATTCTAGGCCCTTAAAACACTAAGACTAAAGATCTGGAGAGGATAGGAACTCCACAAGGAGAGCAACAGAATCAGAAAATTTGAACACAAGGGTCTTCCCAGAGACTCATACTCCAGCCAAGTACCAGGCATGGAGATAACCTAGAACCCCTGCACAGATATAGCCCATGGCAGTTTAGTGTCCAAGTGGGTTACATAGTAATGGGAAGAGGGACTGTCTCTGACATAATCTGATTGGCCTGCTCTTTGATCACCTCCCTCTGAGGGGGGAGCAGCCTTACCAGGCCACAGAAGATGACAATGCAGCCACTCCTGATGTTATCTGATAGACTAAGATCAGAAGGAAGGAGAGGAGGACCTCCCTCATCAGTGGACTTGGGGAGGGGCATGCGTGAAGAAGGGGGAGGGAGGGTGGGATCAGGAGGGGAGGAGGGAGGGGTTTATGGGGGGATACAAAGTGAATAAAGTATAATTAATAAAATAAAATAAAATAAAATTTAAAATAAACACAAAGACTGTGGTTTAATACTCCATATCACTAGCCTTCAGAAATGAAGTAAAAATAAAGTCATTTCAAGACGGGACAATGTTTTTTGAGGGGCCTCATAAACAGCTGACCAGCCTTTAAAAAGATACTTAAGGGAGTCCCAATCTAAACTTACAAACATGTAAATATCAAGTCCAAAAAGAAAATTAAGTACACAAGAGAAAAACAGAAGAACTTAATATTATTGGTGCAGTAAAACATGATACTACAAAGAAGGAGAGAGGAAAAACAAGGAATGTCCAAAACAACTAGGAGAAAATGACAGGAGTGAACCCCTACCTATCAATACAATGTTTTAAATGAAGTGTCATTTTCAATTAAAAGACTGAATGGATATAAAAAGTAAAACCAAGAAGCTCCCCTCACTAGCAGACACGCACAGAGAAGAGGGGGAAGGGATGAAAAGATAGATTACAGTCAATGTAATCTATGTAATCTTCAATGTAACAATGTGTCTCAAAGATTGAACAAAAGTAGACCAAACCCAAGATTGGTAGAAGTGACAGATGGCAAATATCAGTGCAAAAATAAACTGGAGACTGAAGACATAAATGCTTCCACACCAGTACAGCATGGCAAGCTGATGTTTCCGCACATGGGGGTTGCTTCGGGGATCCTGGCCGGTAATTCAGACAGCTATGCCACTGAAGAAGTCTACTCTTCCTACTCATTGTTAACCACTTCTTATCCTCAGGGAGAGGAAGGGCCTCACGCATCCCGTGGATTTCATGAGTCTTCTTCATCTTCAGAAAGGGATGTTAGTGGGCCCCATCTTGTGAGGGTCTTGTGTAACCACATCTGGCTTCACAGCAGCAGCTTCACCGTGTCCAGAGTGCGAAGTTCCACAACACTCCACCCTTCCTTTGACTCATACATTCTTTCTGCTCTCTTCTGTGATGCCCTCTGAAACTTGAAGAGGATGATACAGGTATACGATTATTTTCTTCCATTTGGGCTAATCATTGGACCACCAAGCCACAGCAAGAGTCTTTTATTCTCAGGATTTTCACTGGCTATGAGTTTCCATAGTTACCACTATCCATTGAAAAAGGAAATTTCCCTGCCAACCCAACATGGACAATGACAATTATCTATGGACATGCATACAACCGTCTAGAAAGAAATTTAATGGCCACATCACATCCATTTACCAAAAGAGTAGGAACATCCTCCCCATTGAAGTCTAGGACCTTTGCTGTTGCAGAGTTTTGTCCTGGCTTACAGTACAAAACATGGGTTTCCTTCTATGGAATGGGCTTTAAAGCCAACAGAAAGCTATTGGATATGTCCATAACACTTGTGCCACTGCTGCTCCAGTGCGGTTACCTTACCTGGCATGTTGGCAGAGTACTATGAAAAGTCGATATTTTAATGGGGCATTCTTCACAAACAGACTGCATAGTGCCTTTTGGCATTTTGAAAGCCAACAGCTGGGGTAAAGGTGGGAGAGAGAGCTTCCAGCTCAGCCCTAGCTGGACATTTCTCTATGTCCTGCAACCGAAGTGTGTAGTATCTTCAGCAATAGATTGGTATTATCTATTAGTAGATCTGACCTGCAAGCAACTGCAGTGGCAATAACCTGTTTGGTTTGTGGGCCCTCAAGGATCTCCCTGGCAAACAACTTTTAACGAAGTAATCTACTCTAGGCATAGGGTTATTGTGTAGTTCAAATGCTGATTTCTATTCTCCTCATATTTGATTGCAATCCTTATTCTGAGAACCTCTTGTCTCAATGCTGTGCAAACACTGTTCCCCAGTTGTCCCCTGGCATACCAATAAAAATGTTTACAGCCAATCGCTGAGCAGGGTAGAGAACAGGGCTGGACATTCTGCCAGCCAGGGGAGGATGAGTTAGAGGAGGAGGTAGGAGATTCAGCCTTGGGAGAGGTCTAAGAGATATCAAAAAAGCAGCTGGAGCAGAAAAGCTACAAACTGCAAGTATCTCTGGGATGTATGCTAGAAGGAAACTAGATTAGTTTGGAGGGTTACAAATAAAGTAATAACTGCTTGGTAATTGTGTTGTGACACTTATTATTAAGCAAATATAAAAGAGTGTCAATTATGTGTGATAGCCGAGTTAAGAGAGAAACTGAGAAACACAGTTAAAAAAAATAACTTTAATAATCTACCTATGGCACAAAATTTAAGTCACACCTTATGGTTTCTGGGAGTGCCTTTTTCTACTCATGCAAGGTACCGTCTGGGTTTAAACTCATAATCAATTCCTATTTTCTTTTTACACATTAGCATCTCTCCCAAGTTGAGGAGACTCCAGTTTTGGTTTTGAGTCTTGCTATTAATGGTCGAAGCATCTCTCTAGCCTTTGAGGAGTGCCCTTTAACCATTCTTTTAACATTTCTTGCAGAACAGATCTGGTAAAGGAATATTTCTTCAGCTAATTTATTTGATGATGTCTTTATGCCCTTGTCATTTTCATTCCTTTTCTTTTTTTCTTTTTATTTTTATTTTGTTTTTCAAGACAGGGTTTCTCTGTGTAGACTTGGCTATCCTGGAACACACTCTGTAGACCAAGCTGACCTCAAACTCACAGAGATCTGCCTGCCTCTGCCACCCAAGTGATGGAATTAAAAGAAAAGTATGTGCCAAAGCCGAGCGGCTCTCTTTGTCATTTCTATAGGGTAGCTTTGTCAAATAAAATATTTTTGTCTAAGAATCTTTTCATTCAGAACTGTGACGATCTCATGTCCCTTTCTCCTACACTGTAAGGTTTCCACTAAGAAGTATACTGTTGAATGAAGTGGGAAAGCTTTATATGTTGTTTATTTTCTTTTGTAACCTTGGGAATCTTTTATTTATCATTCCTCTTTGAGAGTTCAATTAAAGATGTTTTTGAGTTACTTCTTTTTGGTTTTTAGAGACTGGAATCCTCTGTGTAGCTTTGGCTGTCCTGGACTCGATTTGCAGATCAGGCTGGCCTCGAACTCAACAGCGATCTGCCTGCCTTTGCCTTTTTGAGTGCTGAGATTACAGGTGTGCACCACCATGCCTGGCTTAGGGTTACATCTTGTTGAGTTAAAGTTTGCTGGTGATCTGCACCTGGATATGTGCATCCCCCTCTGTTTTTGAGAAAATTTCCTGCTATTCCCAACAACTATTCTACCTACTTCTGGAGACTGAACCTAGGTTCTCCTGCTTGCTAGGCAAGTGTCCTACCACTGAATTACATTCCCAAATGGTTTCTTTGAATAAACCTTGTACCACTTTGTCATCCTTAAGTTTTCTTGAGCTCCAATCACCTGAATATTTGCTCACTTAATACTCTCTCAACGTTTTTATCCTTCTTTTTCCTCCAACTGTATATTTTATAGAACCCATCTTCAAGGTCATTTATTTTTTTCTACTATTTGATCTGTCCTATTATAGCTGCCTTTCACTATGTTTTTACTAAGTCTAGTTTTCTGTTGAAGAATTTGGATTTTGTTTTGTTTTGTTTTGTTTTTGAGACAGGGTTTCTCTGTGTAGCCCTGGCTATCATGAATCTCACTCTGTAGTTCAGGCTGGCCTTGGACTCAGAGAAGATCTGCCTGCCTCTGCCTCCCAAGTGCTGGCATTAAAGATGTAACCCACCATCACCCAGAAAAGAATTTAAATATTTAAAAATTGCTTCCATTTATTAAAATGATTCTATGTGGTTTAAGCTTAATGAGTTCCCTTAAAATTGCTGTTTTAAAGTCTTTGAGAATTTTACACATACTGATCACCCTGTAGTTAGTTTCTGGCACCTTCTGAGGTGAGGTCATGATTTCCTGAATTTTGTTGATGCTTGTTGCTAGGCAACATCGTCTGCTCCAGATTGCTTAATCTGGCTTTGTTATCTTCTTTACTAAAGCCCTCAGTAAGAGACTGCTCTTCTTCAAGCCTGTTGTCATGCTATTTCAACACTGGGTTGTATCCACGTCCAGATTTTCTGAGAGTATGCTGTTGGTGTGTTGCTGGTATTTCAGTGCCATAGGAAAATCAAGCCTGTTTCTCCCAGCTTCACTGTTAGTGTCCTGTTCAGAAAGAACCAGGATGGTATCTATATGCAGTAGCCTGTCTTCTTTAGTTGCAGTAGCCCTAAATACATTATCCATGGTTACTGGCTGGCTTGTGAGGCTCTGACTAACATTGGCCAAACTCATCATGAATGAACTATCTCCAATTTCTTAAGTCATAATTGTTGCTAACAAAGCCATCAAATTGTTTCATACTCTGAGCCCACATCCTGCTAAGGTCAGCGTAGCACTTAGCTAGGAACAAAACATACACTGACATGGCTTTCTATTGCTCAGGTGAACTCATGCCTAAGACCACTGGTACAAGCCACAGGTGATGCCAGTTGGAATAGAAGTGGGATGGACTGAAGTTTCTTGTGTTCCACAGGCTCCATCTGCAGGCTGGCCTCAGGATTAGGCTGTGAGGATCTTCTCTGTGTGAGGTCTGATTAACCCAGCACTGAGCTTCAGGGTAAAGTCTGTTTTAACTATTGTCATCATCTGTGGCAGTTGCACTCATGAACTCACTGTAGCTGTAGTCACCTGCACGAAACCTGCAGAAGACTGAGCTCAACCTTTTGTCATGAGAGAGGAAAAGGCTCAGAGGTACCATCCATCACTGAGAGATTATTAACAGTTAATGGTGTCTCGGGGAGGGCATGTCACTCTTCTCAGTGGGATAGCTCAGGCTTTAGTAACCTCCCATTTATGCTGATGTAAACAAATATAATTAAACTCAGTGGATTATACACACAGAAGACATGAAGGTAGATGTCTTTTGTGTGTATAACCCACTGAACGTTGCTTTAGGGAGAAGAATGGTTTCAGCAGAAGGAGCAGGGATGAGAGAGGGTAATGGAGCATGCAAATCTATTTTATACATGTGTGAAACTCTCAAAGAATAATCAAACAAGAATGCATTAATATGGAGGCACAAAAGATTCAGAATCACTGAATACCTCTATAAAAAGAACATCCCTCTATAAAAAGAACAAGGATGAAGGCTTCACTCTCCTTGATTTGAAGACTGACTACAGAGACACAGTAACTAACACCACATGATATCAGAATTAAACAGACTCCCAGACCATGAAACAGAACAGGGATTGTAGAAATAAATCCACATGTACTGAGCCAACTGATTATCCCCCAAAATATTTACAGCATATACTGGAGAAAGCCTCTTCAATAAATTTACTGTGAAAAGATGTCCACATGCAAAAATGAAGATCTGGCTCTTATCTCTCACCCTGTAAGAAAACCAACTGAAAATACAGCAAAGTTTCAAATTCAAGACCTGAAATTAGTAGAAGAAAATGTCCTAGAAACACTTCAAGAGATTGACCAAGGCAATGCTTAGTCTAGACTCCCAAATCATTAGAAACAGAAGCAAAAAATATACAACTGTGAACTCAGAAAAAAAAATGATAGAGTGAAGACAACCTATGCTATAGGAGGAGACATTTGCCAACTATTCCTCTCACAGAATAAGTGAGAACCTTGAAAAATCTTAACAAAAAAGTAAGTAATACAGTTTAAAATGGGCAGATGACCTGAAGAGACTCGTTAGTGATCCAGACTCTGCCTACAGTGAAGGCCACTCTTCATTAAAATGTTTGCCTTCTGAAGTCTACATATGACATTTGGGACTACAAGAGGAATAAATGAAGTCATTCCTTTTGGGTCCAGAAAAATGTAACCAAAATACTCTCAGTAAGTTAGTTACCACCCCATGTTCATCACTTGAATGAAAGGCATCAGGGCTTTGCTGGGGAGGACCTGGAGACATACTGTACCTTCTGTACCATCCCGCTTTCCTGACAGCATCACCACTGGATGGCAGTAAGAATCCTCCAATTTCGCTCTGTTCTCTTGTCAAACTAAGGTGCCCTTTGTCCAATGAAGAATCCCATGCTTTGGCAGTTAACTTTTACCAGAACATCCTTATGTAAAATGCATTTAACATATAAGACTTGAGATAAAAAAAAAAAATTTAAACTAGGGAAAAAATACAAATTGTGCTCAAAACGAGATTAAGACATTTCAATAACAGTTAATATTAGACAATTTCCCAGGTAGTTAAAGTGAATGGTCACTCCGCTATTTAAACATCAAATTAGGTGGAAAATGTTGTGGTATAGATCATACAAGTTCTCCTAGAGACTATAAACCTTTAAAATTTGGCAGAATAAGATTCTGGAAAGGACATGGGTATTCTCTCTCACTGATTACCTCCAGCTTTGAATAAATTTCCAGAACAGACCTTCAAACCACAATTCAAAATTCTCTGTATCTAAAAATGAACTCATTACCTTAATCTCCAAGCTTTTTTATCCAAATGCTCGACAAAAATTAATTGAAACATGTAGACTAGCACTAGGTATTAGAAATATAGCAGTACTCAGGACACTCAAGGATATCACAGTCATGGAGCTCAAAAGTACTGCCTTGCCTAGATCTGAGAGTCACTTCCTGCCACTCCATCTCCCTCAGCCAGTTAATAACAGGCAGTATTTATTCCCCTTCCTAGATATCTCTGGATTCCATCTATGTCTCATCATTTCCACTTTGAACCAATCTTAACATGTCTTCCTGGCTTTGGGTGTGCCTAGAGTATTATCCATATCCTCATTCCTGAGGCCTCCGAGATCCTAATCCTCATGCCCTCCTTGAACAGGATGTAGAGTTTGTTCACTTATTCCACATGGCAAGGAAATGCCAACAGGCATCCCAGAGCATCCCCTGGGTGCCAACCGTGTTCTTTCCTGTTCCATCATGCAGCCACAATCCTCACTCCTGTGTACTGCATCGACATGACTGAGATGTGGCAGTCTTCCAGTTCCCCATCACATCACGTTTCTGGGATGGCTCCTGCCACTGCTGCAGGTTAAGTTTCTCACAAAGTAGATGGGCACACAGGAATTGAATCACAGAATGTTCTTCGGAATCATTTTCCTGGAAGATAGAAGAGAGTAATCAATACATGGAGTACAAGAAGATGGATGATGACAAAGCAGTTTCAAAAGACGGTCCACCTCATTGAGATCTTAAGTTCTGCTGTTTAAAGGTTTGTGATAAAACAAATACTGAATGGCATCCAGGTAACCTTGTGTGTCATTCACCTTGACATGTTGGTATCAGCTTTGATGTATTGACTCTTTAATGAAGGGAACAGCAGTTGAACACCATTTATGAAGGGTTCTGGCAAGGCTCCCTGAATTCAGTGACTGTGTTTCAACAGTATTCTCACAAATGCTAGTTTTATTTGAGCCTTTTAAATAGATTTTTGTTTATTTCCTTCATATTTACTGCTTGAACCTAGTGCCTTATACACCAGACAAGTGCAATTCAACTGCATCTATTCAATTCAAACAGCATCTATTTATTTATTTATTTTCTTTCTTAACAGTCACACAAAGAACAATTCTTATGGAATGTACCTACTAAAATATAATCTAATAAGTACCAGAAGCTGAGACAGGCTAAAAACATTCGTTCTTTGACGTGAATGTATGGCTAATATTAATTTATATTAATATTTGTTTCTGCAGCATTTTCTACTTGTCATCTCCAAAAGAATTGCTGAGGAAGGAATGCACTGTAGTTCACTGATCTTTTGCCTTACAGTCATAGCAGTTTTTTGTTTTTTTTTTTTTTTTTAATTTGTGGCAGAAAAAAAATGCACAGTAGTTTATGGCTTTTGTTGCTTAATTGTAAAATATAAAGCCTCAAAGGGAGCTTCTTTTCTGTTTTGTTTTTGTTTTTGCTTCGTTTTGTTTTTTTAAGACAGGGTTTTTCGTATAGTCTTGGACTCACTTTGTAGATCAGGTTGGCCTCACACTCACTCACAGAGATCCACTTGCCTCTGCCTCCCCAAGTGCGGGGATTACAGGCATGCACCACCATGCCTGGCTTCCAAGGGAGCTTCTAAGTAATTATCAGATTTTGTGCATCATATTAAAAGCCCAGTTTGTTCTGCATAACTTTAAAAATCTCTGGGAAAATTCATGGAGCTTGTCATGCTGTTCAAGTGTTTGGCTTTTGAGTATTTTGCTAACTAAGATGACATACTGCTCTAGACGTATTATACCAGGCACCTGGAAAGAAGTTTGTCACTGATGGTAGTGCATATAAGTTTGTATTTCAAGAGGCCGAGCACGAAGGCAGGGTCTATGTCTGTACTTCAGACTAGCATGACATCCAACCCCTGCTTCTCCTGCCTCAACCATCTGAGTGCTGGTTTGCATGTATGCATCATGACACCAGCTCTCTTTATGATGAGTTCAGATGGACAGATTAGCATGGACTACTCCATTCTGATTTGATGATTTACACACACATAAACACACACACACACACACACACACACACACACACACACACACACCTTTCTTCCTTCATTCACTTTTGTATCCTTACTTGGCTGTTGAAGAGTTTATGTCTTGAGTAGGAAGATTTTGACTTGCATTTTATTTAGGTTTATTTTGTTTTTGTTTGTGTTGTATTTTATTTTATTTTTGAGACATGGTCTTTTTGTAGCATCGGCCATCCTAGAACTCAGTAGGTGTACCACGCTATCTTCAAACTCAGAGGCCTTCCTGCCTTTACCTCCCAAGTGCTGGTATTAAGGCATGCACCACCAAACTTGGCTTCTTTTTTTTCTAATTGAACCCATGGCCTCACACATCTAGGCAAATACTCTAGCACTCAGCTATATCTTGTGTTTTCTTCCTTTCACCGGTGTCTTTTTTGTATTTTTTTTTCTGTTTCAAATGTCACTTTACTGTAAGATAGTATAACTAATTACAGATTTAAACTATAACTTGGTCATTTTAGTCAGGCAGCAAGTTGCTGCAAATTGCTTATTCAAAAGTGATCGTCACTCAACTCCCGATACAGAGGAAGGATCAGAAATACCTTACTGGCCAATACGGTTAAGCCACTAAATGGACCTTGATCATTTCTTAGGAAAGGTACACTGTAAGATTTCTTCACACAGACTAGTTCTCATTTAAGTTAACTCTCTGGCCGTCTTTGTGGTAGATACATTCACATACCTGACTGAGCTTGAGCCTTCTTTGAGAGCATCTTTACATCCTGAATGCACTTGGCAATGCTCTCCTTTTCCTGCTGTGCAGAAATGCTCTGCACCACACACTTCTCCACCCAGTCTATCATGTACTCTTGCTCCTTGAGATGCATCATGTCCTGTACAGAAATGTGATAGTCCAGGTGATTCTTTACCTTCTTATATGCTCTATTCTCGGTAAGCGACCTCCAAGGTCAGGACAATGTTATTCCTCTGAAGGTCAAGGAAGTACTGGTGCTTCTGAACCAGCGCCTGCTGTGTCTTCTCCATGTCAATTGCTTCCTGGATTTGTTTGATGGTCAACTGCTTTACTTCTTCCAGTTCAGCATTTTTTTTTTTTTGCTCATTAAGTTTATCAATAAATTCTCTAATAGAGGCACCATATTTCTTAATCATATAGACCATCAGCCCTACTGCTGATATGCTAGAGAAGGTTGCTGTGGTAATCACATATTTCTTTGGATTAAAAAAAAAAATACAAGCAAAGCCCAGTTCCAAGCACGTAGGGTCCTGTTGCACCGTGAATGAAGAACATGGCCATCCTGGGACCAGGGATATTGCAAGCAACAAAGGTCTTTCATACAGGACAGCCACATCTTACCCCTGTACCACCTCTTCCTGAATATGGGGGGAAAGTATGTCTTGGGCTGATTCCTGAGGAATTTTTCTAATTCCTTTGGTGTATTTCTAAAAATATAATTTATTTAATTTTATATGCATCGGTGTGAAGGTGTCAGATCCCTTGGAACCAGAGTTACAGACAGTTGTGAGCTGTCATGTGAATGCTGGGAACCTAGGTCTTCTGGAAGAGCAGACAGCACTCTTAACCACTGAGCCATCTCTCCAGCCCCTGTTGTATTTCTTTTTGAGAGAGGATCTCACGTGGTTCAGGCTGGCTTTGAACTCACTACACAACCAGGGATGACCCTAAACATCATATTCTCCTGCCTTAGCCTGCCCAATTCAGGGAAAACAAACATGTACCGCTGCCTGTTTATGCAGTGACGGGGATTAAACCCTGGGTTTTATTGGGGCCAGACAAGCACTCTAACAAGTTACATCTGCAGCCTATTCACTTGTATTTTAAATGAAAACTTAGAGAAAGAAATTCTTTTTTTTTTTTTATAATCTTTTATTTATTTTTTATTAATTACACTTTATTCATTTTGTATCCCCCCATAAGCCCCTCCCTCCTCCCCTGCCGATCCCACCCTCCCTCCCCTTTCTGCATGCATGCCACTCCCCAAGTCCACTGATAGGGGAGGTTCTCCTCTCCTTTCTGATCTTAGTCTATCAGTTCTCATCAAAAGTGGCTGCATTGTCCTCTACCGTGGCCTGGTAAGGGGGAGGTGATCAAAGAGCAGGCCAATCAGATTATGTCAGAGGCAGTCCCTCTTCCCATTACTATGTAACCCACTTGGACACTGAACTGCCATGGGCTACACCTGTGCAGGGGTTCCAGGTCATCTCCACAAATAGTCCTTGGTTGGAGTATGAGTCTCTGGGAAGTTCCCTGTGTTCAAATTATCTTGTTCTGTTGCTCTGCTTGTGGAGTTCCCGTTCCCTCCAGCTCTTACTATTTCCCACTTCTTACATAAAATTCCATTCACTCTGCCCATCAGTTGGCCATCAGGCTCAGCATCTGCTTTGACAGTCTATACTGCAGAAGCTTTCAGAGGCCCTCTGTGGCAGGTTTCAAGGTTGTTTCCTGTTTTCTTCTGGCTTTCAGAGGCCCTCTGTAGCGGGTTCCGAGGTTGTTTCCTATTTTCGTTTTCTTCTGATGTACATCCTCTTTGCCTTTCAGGATGGGGATTGAACATTTTAGTTAGGGTCCTCTCTTTTGCTTAGTTTGTTTAGATGTACAG
>NW_026585644.1:38993447-39035947 GCF_907164565.1 Psammomys obesus
TTTTGGTAAGATGGCCATTTTTACTATGTTAATCCTGCCAAGCCATGAGCATGGGAGATCTTTCCATCTTCTCATATCTTCCTCTAATTCTTTCTTCAGAGACTTGAAATTTTTTTCATACAAGTCTTTGACTTCCTTGGTTAGGGTTACGCCAAGGTACTTTATGTCATTTGTGGCTATTGTGAATGGTGTTGTTTCTCTAATTTCTTTCTCAGCCCTTTTGTCTTTTGTATACAGGAGTGCTACTGATTTTTTTGAGTTAATTTTATATCCGGCCACTTTGCTGAAGGTGTTTATCAGCTGTAGGAGTTCCCTGGTAGAGTTTTTGGGGTCACTCATATATACTATCATATCATCTGCAAATAGTGATAATTTGACTTCTTCCTTTCCCATCTGTATCCCCTTGATCTCCTTCGACTGTCTTATTGCTCTAGCAAGGACTTCCAGCACTATGTTGAAGAGATATGGAGACAGTGGGCAGCCTTGTCTTGTCCCTGATTTCAGTGGGATTGCTTTAAGTTTCTCTCCGTTCAGTTTGATGTTGGCTATAGGCTTGCTGTATATCGCCTTTACTATGTTTAGATATGTGCCTTGTATCCCTGAACTCTCCAGTACTTTAAACATGAATGGATGTTGGATTTTGTCAAATGCTTTTTCAGCATCTAGGGAGATTATCATGTGGTTTTTTTCTTTCAGTTTGTTAATATGGTGGATCACATTGATGGATTTCCGTATATTGAACCACCCCTGCATACCGGGGATGAAGCCTACTTGGTCATAGTGGATAATATCTTTGATGTGTTCTTGGATCCGGTTTGCAAGTATTTTGTTAAGTATTTTTGCATCAATGTTCATAAGGGAGATTGGCCTGAAATTCTCTTTCTTTGTTGAGTCTTTGTGAGGTTTAGGTACCAAGGTGATTGTGGCTTCATAGAATGAGTTTGGTAATGTTCCTTCTGTTTCTATTTTGTGGAATAGTTTGAAGAGAATTGGAGTTAGCTCTTCTTTGAAGGTCTGGTAGAATTCTGCACTGAAGCCATCTGGTCCTGGGCTTTTTTTGGATGGGAGACTTTTGATGACTGCTTCTATTTCTTTGGGGGATATAGGACTATTTAGTTGATTTACCTGGTCCTGATTCAGCTTTGGTGAGTCAAATCGATCAAGAAAATTGTCCATTTCATTTAGATTTTCAAATTTTGTGGCATATAGACTTTTGAAGTAAGTCCTAATGATTGTTTGGATTTCCTCAGTGTCTGTAGTTATGTCCCCCTTTTCATTTCTGATTTTGTTGATTTGGGTGGTGTCTCTCTGCCTTTTAGTTAGCTTGGCTAAGGGTTTGTCTATCTTGTTGATTTTCTCAAAGAACCAGCTCTTGGTTTCATTGATTCTTTGAATTGTTTTATTTGTTTCTAATTGATTGATTTCAGCCCTGAGTTTGATTATTTCCAGCCGTCTACTCCTTTTTGGTGTGTCTGCTTCTTCTTTTTCTAGGGTTTTTAAGTGGGCCATTAAGTTGCTTGAATGAGCTGTCTCGAATTTCTTCTTGAAGGCACTTAGTGCTATGAACTTTCCTCTTAGCACTGCTTTCATTGTGTCCCACAAGTTAGGGTATGTTGTGTCTTCATTTTCATTGAGTTCTAGAAAGGCTTTAATTTCTTTCTTTATTTCTTCCCTGACCCAGCTGTCATTTAGTAACAAGTTGTTCAGTTTCCATGAGTGTGTAGGCTTTTTGCTATTTCTGTTGTTGTTGAAGTCCAGCTTTATTCCATGGTGATCAGACAGGATACAAGGGATTATTTCAGTCTTCTTGTATCTGTTGAGGCTTGCTTTGTGACCAACTATATGGTCTATTTTGGAGAAGGTTCCATGAGGTGCTGAGAAGAAGGTAAATTCTTTTGTGTTTGGGTGTAAAGTTCTGTAGATGTCTGTGAGGTCCATTTGATTCATGACCTCTGTCAGAGATATTGTTTCTTTGTTTAATTTCTGTTTTGTTGACCTGTCCTTTGTTGAGAGTGGGGTGTTGAAGTCTCCCACTATTAATGTGTGGGGATCTATATGTGGTTTAAATTTTATCAATGTTTCTTTTACAAATGTGGGTGCTCTTGTATTTGGGGCATAGATGTTCAGGATTGTGATGTCTTCCTGGTGGAATTTTCCCTTGATGAGTATGAAGTGTCCTTCCTCATCTCTTTTTATTAATTTTGGTTGAAAGTCTATTTTATCAGATATTAGAATGGCTACTCCTGCTTGTTTCTTGGGTCCATTTGCTTGGAAAGTCATCTTCCAACCTTTTACCCTCAGGTAATGTCTATCTTTGTGTCTTAGGTGTGTTTCTTGTATGCAACAGATTGCTGGGTTTTGTTTACGTATCCATTCTGTTAATCTGTGTCTTTTTACTGGAGAGTTGAGTCCATTGATGTTGAGAGAGATTAATGACCAGTGGCTGTTAGATCCTTTGATTTTGATGTTGGCTGTGTTCATAAGTTTGTGTGCTTGGTTGCTTTTTGTTTTGCTGTAGTAAGGTTAATTATTTCCTGTGTTTTCTTGACAGAAGCTAATTTTCTTGGGTTGTATTTTCCCTTCCAGTGTCTTCTGTAATGCTGGATTTGTGTGTAGGTATTGTTGAAATTTGTTTTTGTCATTGAATATCTTGTTTTCTCCGTCTATGAGGACTGAGAGTTTTGCAGGGTATAGTAGCCTGGGTTGACATCTGTGTTCTCTTAGGGTCTGCATGATATCTGTCCAGGCCCTTCTGGCTTTCATAGTTTCTGTTGAAAAGTCAGGTGTGATTCTAATGGGTTTGCCATTATATGTTACTTGGCCTTTTTCCCTTGCAGCTTTTAGTATTTTTTCTTTGTTCTGTATACTTCCTGTTTTGATTATTATGTGGCGGGAGGATTTTCTTTTCTGGTCAAATTTGTTGGGTGTTCTGTAGGCCTCATGTATCCTTATTGGCTTCTCCTTTAACTTGGGGAAATTTTCTTCAATGATTTTGTTGAAAATATTTTCTGGGCCTTGGAGAAGGGAGTCTTCTTTTTCCTCTATTCCTATTATTCTCAAATTTTGTCTTTTCATATTGTCTTGGATTTCTTGGACGGTCTGTGTCAGGAATTTTTTGGATTTCACATTTTCTTTGACAGATACATCGATTTCTTCCATTGTATCTTCTACACCTGAGATTCTTTCTTCCATTTCTTGTAGTCTGTTGGTTATGCTTACCTCTGTAGTTCCTGTTTTCTTCCCTAAATTCTTCCTCTCCATTATTTCCTCCATTTGTGTTTTCTTTAATTTTTCTAGTTCTATCTTCAGGTCTTGAGTTGTTTTGTTTACTTCCTTCACCTGTCTGCTTGTATTTTCCTCTTTTTCTTTTAGTTCCTTCAACTCTGTCTCTTTGATTTCTTTCAGTGATTTAATTATTTCTTCTCTGAAGGTCACAAGCTGTTTGGCTGCATCTTCCCGTATTTCTTCACGGATGGCCCTAATTTGCTTGTCTTTATCTTCCTCCATTTCTTTACGGATAGCCATGATCTGTTTGGTTTTATCTTCCTCTAATTCTTTACGTATTTTATTTGTCTCCTCTATTATCCTCTTCATCAACATAGATGTAAGGTCCTCTTCTTGATTTTCTATTATGCTGCATTGTTCAGGGCTGTTCGCCCCTGGATGGCTGGGTTCTGGAGATGCCATATTGCTCTGTCTTTTGTTGGTTGAGCCTTTACGCTGACCTCTACCCATTGGGCTGATTTAGGTTTTGGCTGTTAGTTTCTGTGCTTCCTGGAGTCCTGAGGTAGGGAGTATCCCCTTGGCCGGAAGATGATTTTTCCTGAAGGAGTCCTTCTCTGCTTTTTGGTTATGGTCACTGTATGGCCAGTGTTTCTCCGGAGATGCCACTGCTCACCTCAGGTTTATAGCCCTGAGTAGTAGCTGTGGTCTATGTTAGGCAGGGGGGGGATCTCCTCTTACCCATAAAATTTCTCAAGACAGCTGCCCCACTGCTGGGTTTCTTGTTATAAATTTAGTGTGCTGCTGCTCACTAAATTTCCATGTACAGTCCTCTTGAAGAAACTGCTGATTCCCTAGCTATGGGGTTTTCTCCCAACAGGGAAACTCAGTCTGTTATCCTGGGGCGCACAGTTCTGTCTGAGAAAGTGGGAGGTGCACTCAGCAAGTCTCTGGGCCAAAGGCTGATTGCTCTGCTCTGGACCTGGAGAATGTGCACCTAGGTTGATTTGGCGCCTGGGGGCACTGTTCTGGTCTGGAGGCTGGGTGCCTCACTCTGGACCAGAAGCTGTGTGTCTCTGTCTGGGATGGCGGCTACAGGCACTGCTCTGGTCCAGACGCTGTGGGTGCAGCCCCCCTGAAGGATCAGGGATTCCTACAGTTTTGGCAGTCCAGCCAGGGACAACTGGCCGATCCCTGGCACAGTATCTGAGGGCTGCTGTAATGGCTCTTCGGCTCCTGCAGGTCCGAGGATGCAGCTGTGTGTCCCAGTGCCCCAGGGGAACGCAACAATGGCGGCAGAGCACAGCGCTTCTGCCTGCACTAGAGTCTGCGTGAGTCCAGGAAGTGTTTTGGTGCTGGGTGTCCTAAGCGTTAGAGCTGCTGACCCCCTCCGCTGGGGGTTTCCTCCTGCCAGAGACACGCAGTCTGGTGCCCTGTTGCCCTGGTGCCCACAGTTCTATCTGAGGTGGCGAATCACGTGCGCAGGCAGGGCTCTGTGCAGGCAGGCGCCTTTGTCCCTCCCGGCTCTGGGTCCGGGCTGGCTCCTGGGGCACCCGCGGAACCTGAGTCTTTTCCAGGGGATGTCTGGGTAACCTGGGGTCGGTCCCAATTGTTTCCTGCTCCGTGGGGTTATCTCTCGACTGGGAGATCCAGTCTATGGTGTTGTGGGCCCACAGTTCAGTCTGGGACCGTGACCAGATCGCGCTGGCGGGTAGCTCTGGGCTGGCGACCAAGCGCCTGGCGGAACGGGGATCTCTTCCGCGGTTTTGCTGGGTGAGTTAAAGCTGATCGAATCCCCCACCGTGGGGTATCCTCTCACCTGAGAAACACAACCACTTGTGTTTTATGGCCGCGAGTTCTGATTGCTGGTCACTGTGCCAATCCTGCTGTGCTGCTCCTCAGAATGAGAGTCCTCCCGGCGCTGCCATCTTGCCCCCTGTTCCGAGAAAGAAATTCTTGAAAGTCTGTTTTTCATTATGAAGATTAACTCAGTGAAACTAGAGAACACTATGCAAAAGTCTCCTTATCGGGTACTTGATGAGTGGCTTGTGGGAGCAGCCAATAACGCCAGCCCTGCCAGCCCTGCCAGCCCTGCCAGCCCTGCCAGCCCTGCCAGCCCTGCCAGCCCTGCCCACCTTACCATGGTGCTCTATCTACCAAGCCTTGAAGTTTTACTTAGAGCTGTTACTGTAGGAAGGTTGGTGGGACATCAACACTGAATTAGAAATGTTTGGTGTCTCCGTCATCCAGGCCTTTCCATTCTGAACTTCTACAACCAGTTTTTGGAGCTCAATGAAGAATTTTGCTTTTAATTCTGTTATCCTCTTTTTTTTGGCCTCTCAATAAGATATTTTAACACCTACCACCACCCCCAACACACACACATAGATATATCAAGACACTGTCTCAATGTGTAGACCAGGCCTGTTTGGAACTTACTATGTAGCCCAGGCTGGCCTTGAACTCACAGTACTCTGGCTTCAGCTTACTGGGTGCTAGAATTATAGGCACATGTTTCCAAATACAGCCTGTCAAATTGAGTTCTTATTCTGTCATCTCTGATGATATGCTTTCTTTGTCCTCCATGTTTATATGCCCTCTGCAGCTTTACTTAGGACATGAAAAGATACATTGGGGTGGGTTTCTTTTTAAAGTAGAAGGCAGCAGTGAAAGGAGTCAACTGCCTCCTTTGCCAAAGTAGGTGACATCCTTGAGGGTGACAATGGCAGTGTGTTTTAGTCTGTAGCTCCCTCAGTGCATACTCAGGGGCGGGAGTGTCTTTTGGACTTAAGATCCGGCAACATGAATCAAACAAGTTTTAGTGCTATCCGTTCACACAGTCTCCTTTCAGGCCAGCTCTAGAGATCTTCAGAATTCTCTTCCCAGGCTTCTGGTGGCTCCAGCCCACTTCCTGGCATCCTTATGAGCTCCTCTTAAAGAAGGACACTTAAATAAAAACCTTTGGTTCCTTTTCTCTGCTTTGCTTCCCTCTTCCCTCTGCAGATAGGCTCTCTGGTTCCCAGGCAGGAGGAAAGGGAAGAGCGTAGGAAACAGGATGTGTGAGCACCTTCTTTGATGTTAGTGTACTTCCTCAGGTGAGAGAGTCTGGCACATGGAAGCCTGGTAAGAGAGAGATTCACATCTAACATCTCAGGGAGGTGCCTGTAGCATCTGTGAGGGAGACTGCTGAGGCAGCTCTTCCTATTCTAGCCTGAATAGCAAGTTTCTAACAGTTTCTAACTGGTTTCTAAAAGTCCTTTCTCACACTAAGCCCAGAATTTCAGTCCTTTTAACATATGAAGAAGTGCTATTTGTAACCCCACCCCCAACAAGTCTTGCTATGTAGCCTAGGCTGGCTTCAAAGTCCTGATTGTCCTGCCTTTGTCCCTCAAATGTAAGGGTCACAGGTGTGTGCCACCCCATCTGCTAGAAGCATTGTCATCATGGAATTCTGAAAACTTGCATATTTTTCCATCTTGATTGTGGAGTATATTACTGTAGCCTTTCCCCTAATCTTTGATATCTTCGGTATCTAAATGGGAACAGTAGACATCTTCTGTATCACTCCGTCTGTTTAGACCACTCTTGTCTTCACCTCCACTAGAATCAGCTTCTTTGACCTTGGTGATGGTCAGGAGGCTGAGGCTGAGACTCTATCACCACATTTTTGGTCACAGTGATTGTTACCAAAAGTAGATGAGTTACCCATGGCAGAGACCTGCCAGGGACTTTTCTCATTGAAGGTAGAAAGGGGAGCTGATAGGATTTCAGTGGCAGAAGTACCTTGGCAGATTGGAGGCAAGGGATGCCACAAAGTTGCACCATGCAACAGATCTCACACAAGAGGCTTATTGGGAGGGGTATGCAGAGGCCAACTCTGAGGGAAGGTGGAAGGGAAAGAGAACAGGAAGAGAAGGCATTGGATTTTTAATAAGGAGGAATAGCACATGCACACAGGGAGAAAAAGAGATTGTGTTGCATCTTGGCGATTGATGATAATGTGGCCTGCTGTTGCTAGGTTACTAAAGGTGGGCTTAGGGGTGGCGTTTTCCAGCACGAGCCCTTTACTTTTCTAGTAACTGTGAAGACTACAGGCATGAGTCTAGAAGAGACAGATCTCGCCTCATGGAGAATTCAGAGTTTGAAAAAGATAAAAACCTAGAAAAATTCATGATGGTGTTCTATGTGTCCCCCAGACATCCTAATGTTTCAGTGTCTTTGTTCTTCCTGAAATGTAATTAGTTCATAAAATTCTATTCATGTAAGTCAGTCAACTTGATATGTCTTTCCCCTTATTGCCATCAAATCTGACTAGTTCATTTTATTAAAGAAAGATAACTCACCATTGACACCTAACTCTTAATTCTAAAGTGGTCTGGTCCCTAATCATGTCAGATATCCTTAACTGCCTTAGGAACTCTGAAATGATTTGTTATGGGTTGGGAGGGACTCTGAGAGTTTGGATTTTTAGCAATTAAGATCTTCCTCTTTTGCAGTACGTCCTTTTCTTTTGGGAATCAATGATGAAGTTTAGGGTACAGGGGACAACATCTGCTGTTCTGTAAGCAAAGTCATCTTGCATTTTTGGTCTATGAAAGTTACAATAGCAGAAGCTGCAAGGAACTAGATACCTGGTAATTAGAGTTATTGGAAGAACTCACCCTTCTTTGTTGGAAGCTTCTTTTTTTTATTCCTGCTATGGACACCTGCTGTAGTCCTTTCTCTGTCCTTGACTCTAAAAGTAAAACAGATACCTCAGTAAGCTAACCAGAAACATTCTTCAAATCACTTGAGCTGGCAGAATTCAGTCATAACCTGTGACTTATTAGAACTTATGGGAAAGGAGTATTTCCTCTTCAACATGAGGATTAAATATAAGGTGAGGAAAGTCTGCTTGGCCAAATGTAGATGATCCCTTGATACTGAACAGAGACCGCCCAAAGATAGAGTCAACTCACAGGAAACGGATCCAGAAGATGGTGACAAAGAGTCTGGATCTTGCTAGAGCACTGGACACATGGCCTTATGCCATACATGAAATTGGTTGTTTTCTTTCTATATTTAAAAACATATAAAATGATCATGTAAAAAATTTAATAAAACACAGTATTTAAAACTGTGCTCAGAGTGTGCATACATCAGTTACAGGACTTGATGACAGTTTAAAAAAATCTGATCACTTAAAACAAGGCAGAAGTGGCCTACTTGCCTCTTTCCTCCCTGCTTTCTTCCCCACCCTCATTTTCTTACCTTTCTGCCTCCTACTGTCTTGGAGATACACACACGTTACAGAATAGACAGCCAAAACAGACAGGAGAACATACACTGCACTTTTCAATCACAGAGACCTGCTTGCAGGCTGTTCTCATAACAAGGAGACAAACTCCCTAGATATTAGCATCTACAACCACTGCACGGCAACTTACTAATAGCTCTTGAGTTATGAATTGTATATAACTCCCCATGACACAAGAGCACAAATATTTAGTTGGGAATATAAATATGATAAAGAGCTGAGAAATGATGCCAAAGCCAGAACCATAGCATATATGTTTAGTCTCTTGAATTCCAGACTCTGATCTCGGATAGTCCCATTAGTCTTGCTCCTTAGTTTGATGGAAATTAGAATTACCTGGGACACACAATTCTGGGTGTGTCTCTGAGAGTCTTACTCATTCTTAGTTGAAGTCCCAGGCTGGACAAAAAGGGAAAAAGAAAAAGAAGTAGGTTGGGGGCCATATTTATTTTGCTGTTTCCTGACACAATATGTGGCTGCAATATCTCACCATCTCACATTCCTACCACCATATGTCCCCCAAACATGATGAACTATGACCCCTCAAACACGAGCCAAAGGAATCCTCCTTCAGCTTCTTTGGTCATATATTTTGTCGCAGTAATGGGAAAAGCAATCGACTGCTGCACGTTTCTTTCTTGGATCTTTTGACATCATGCATTAACATCTAAATGGATATGAAAAACTTCTAGTTTTAAGCCCATTTTCCTCTTTCAAACTGTGTTTGTAATTCAGTATTACAGAAAACTTGAAATATATCCCAGGGTCTACCCATCCTTACAAAATAACAGTGGATATGTTTCAAACTTCATATATTCGAGAATTTTTTTTTCCTGAAGAAAAAATTCATTTATCTAGCTGGCAAGCAACTTGGAGTTGCCTCATCTACATTAGATTCATTTTAATTTTTAATGTCACATATTTGTGACATCACAAGGATGTGCAATAACAGTGCATCAAATTTTTCTTAAAAATTAATGAGATAATGTATTTTTCATGTTCTGTAGTATATTTACTCCCAAGACTGATTAAGAGATATGTGTGGAAAAGCCCTTTGTACATGCTGACAGTAAGTTTACACTGTGAAAGTTATTCCTTGATGTGCTCAAAATTGCTTAGATGGACTGTGAAATAAATTTATTTTCTGTAATAACAGTTTTCAGCCCAAAATTTGCATGTACAAAATTAAGTTCATAACAATTTTATCTCTGTGTATTTAAAAATGACTTCATGCTTGAAGAATATAAATATTCCAAGGGGAAAATTTTAAAAAATTGCATCAGATAGCTAATACTTGCATAAATTTGACTTTAACTTTTTTAGGGACTGGGCTATTGTATATTATCTTTGTCCTCTGTATTGTTCTATTACGATATGAACACTAGTATAAATTGACAAAATGCTACATTTAAAACATAGCCAGAATTCTTGGCATTCCAAAATGCCTTGAGAGGCTTAGAAGAAAAGTTTCAACATCACAGAGACTTAGAACTGAAGGACCTCAGAGATGGGGCATGAGGACCCAAACATTGCTGAGTTGCTCAAGAGTGCATGAAGGTAGAAGACTGACTTGACTCTCCATCACGGTGATGGAGATCTGAGGGAGGAAACATTAATATGTTTGTGTGTTTTGCCTTTGTGTAACACTCACCAACTGTCCTTTAGAAGTCCACATGGTAGCAAGAACTCTTGTTCCTTCTAGATTGGTTACTTAGGCTCTGTGATCATTCCTAATGACCTCCCTCCCATGGAGTAGGAAAAGGACCTATGTCTTGCCTCTAGCCCATAGACTTCACCAAAGTGAATGAGGTATATATGATCATGTGTATGTGACTGTCTCACTGCCGGAGACCAAGAATCCCAGGCATGTAGTCACAACGGATGCTGGCGCCGGAGGCTGCAATTAGCTTTGAACACCTGGATAGATTGCTTCCTGAGACCAAAAACAACCCCCCACTTCATCCCCCCACCTGATTCCCCCACCTGACCTGTTTTAACAGTTAATGTTAAAACCTTAATGAATCACAAGATAGCCTCCCGCCCCCCTTCCTCCTAGTCTACTACCTCATTCTTTGAGCATAAAAGTAAAGTCTTGCCCCATAATAAACGGACTTTGACAAGAAAAACTGCTTGGTCCCGTTCTTCTCTCTCGCCCGTTTTTCTTTCAGGCCTGGCCTCTTCGAAGACCCACAAGTTACCAGTCCCCAAAGGCGGGTACAGGTAGCGCCCAACATGGATTCGAAGCACAGACCACTGCCAGATGGAGGTCTTCATGGATTGATCCGGAACGCTCAGAAAATGCCACGACAACCGAAAGTAAGATCGGCTGCTCGTGACTCATAAAGACATACGTTCCTGCCACTCACGGGTAAGTCTTTCTCCATCCCATAAAAATGGGCCAACAGTTGTCTAAGGAGGCTGTATTCGTGACCTCAAGACATTGCTCAGAGAGAGAGGAATTAGAGTTAAGTAAAAGGATTTAATTAAGTTCTTTGTTTTTGTGTCGGACATTTGTCCATGGTTTGCTATTGATGGGCCAGAGATATGCCAAAAAGTGGGATCAGGTTGGAGCCTGCCCTCTCAAGGACCTTAGAGAAAGAGGCCCTCCTGCCAAGATGAAGATAATAATTATTCCCCCGTTATTGCCGCTAATTCCCTAGCTTTCCCCATTTTTCCTAAAAAAAAAAGGCCCCCAGGTGGGCCGGGGCAAAGGTCGTGGAACAGAGCCGTAGCGTGGTGAGCAGGAGATTAAATTGTGTTCACTGATAAATTCTGAGTTTTTCTAGTTCTGACTTAAAATCATGGTTATGCTCTGTATATATATTTAAATGTTTAAAAAGCAGGTACTGAGGTTGTTTTTTGTCTTTGTTTCTGTGTTTTGTTTTTGTGTGCCGGCTGTAAGTGTCTAAATGTTTCTTTGCAATGTTTGTGTGTGTAGTACTTTCTGTTCTCTGTTCTGAAAATTCCTCAGAGCTCGAGGTGTCTGTATCTGGGTAGCAAGACGTGATCAAGGTGGTCGCACTGGTGGTCACAGCTGCCGAAGTTCAGGGGGACGCCCCTAGCTTCATTGGTATTTTCAGTATTTCGGTGGGTAATCTGTACGCCTGGTCCCAGTGAGTGCCACTTAGTGTCTCCTGGGGCAACAGCCCACTCTCGGTGTCTTCCTGTGGCATCAGGGCCTTTGCCTCGTGCACCCAATGCAGGAGGAATCTGTATGTTCAGCCTGCCCCAGAAGAGTCAGTTTTGGTCCCGGGAAATTTGGCCAGCTGGTGAGTGTTCTTTGTCTCATTGTCTCTGTATAGTATTTGTTTATGTATACCTTCTGTTTTTTGCCTCATGAAACTTGTTTAAAATGTGTGCCTATGTGTTTATAAGGTCTGTAAACGCATATGTATAGGTTACGACGTGGTATATGAAGTGCCTCAGTGCCTCACCGCCATCTTTTTTTTTCATTTTTTTATTATTATTATTATTTTTTTCTTTTCTCACCGCCATCTTGACTTTACCATGTGGGTTATAATGTGACCACCATCTTGGTATGGGTAAAAAAAAAAAAAAAAGAAAAAAGAAAGAAAGAAAAGAAAAGAAAAACCTTAGTCAAATAATTTTCATTTCCTTCTAGGTTAAAAGGATGAGAGTTTAAATTGGTATTGGTTTTAGAATTTAAATTGTTTGCACTGGTAAATTCTGATTTTAAAATCTGGTTTTGACTTTTAAGATTATGGTTAGGCCTTGTGACTTTTCTCCTACAAAAGGGGTATTTTATTTTGATATTGCAAAAACGGGTTTTAAAAAGATTGTTTAAATGTTTAAGGCTATAATAAAATGTTTAAAGTTTGTCAGACATTTGGGTATGACAATGATCTTGGGTAGTCTAACAAAATTTAAAAGTTTCTCGATACTTTGGGTAAGAATAAAAATACTTTGGTATTTATTTTATTAATTTTACTAAGTAAAACTGAGCCATGTGATTTGCATTAATTGAGAAAATTACAGTTTTTAAAATGTATCTTGTGGAGAGCTGTTTGTTAAGCTGCTTTGTTTATGGAAAAACATGTTTTCACCTAGTTTCTTAAAACTTGTTCTAAGTTCCTTGGAGTTTGTTTATGTTACCTTTATGTTATCTGCTACAGAAAAGAAAAAAATTGGCAGTTTCAGAATTTTTTGTAATAATGTAACTTGTTTTTGCTTTGCCTATAAAAAGCAAATCGTAGAGGCTGGGCTCCAGCAGGATAATGTCAGAATGGAAAGGATTTTGAAGAGAGTTTTTAAGGTGTATAGAATGTTGCAGAAGGTTAGTTAATATGATTTGAGAAAGAACTGTATTTAAATATGTTGTACTTCATTTAAAAGGCTGATTCCTCATTACAAAATGTTTTCTTATGCTCTTTTAAGGGGAAAGAATTCTGGCCTATAGGTTTGATATGGCCAAAATATTCCATTTTTGCTGAGGGCTACAAGCTGAGTTTAGTTCTCAGTTTAATGCTAAATAAAACTTTTGTCCTTTAATTTTTTTGATATTGTCTTAATGCAATATGGTAGGATTAATAAGATTTGCTAGCCCCTTTATAAACTATGTCTGATTAAAAGTTTTGCTTTGACTTTAGATTAAAAAGAGCAGATTTAAAGTTATGCTAAAGATTATAGTTAAGTATAAGATTGAGCTTTACCTAGTCTCTTTGTTTAAGTTGTTCTTTTTTTAAAAGGTTAAATCTAAAATGGGTAGCCATAAAATTTGCCTATATAGATTTATTTAAAATCTATGCATGGTTATAAAACATGCATCAAAAATAAGCCAAAATTACAGATTATGGCACCCTGTTTTATAGGATGCAGTTTAGAGCAGATGATAAAGATAAACAAAGAGTAACTCAAATATGCTGGCTCTCAGGCTTGTCAGAGATCTAATAAATATGGCATTTTAACATATGTAAGCTTATTATGACAAAATCCAACCTGTTGATGAACAAGAAAACAAATTTACTCAGTTTTTAAAGGTACAACCTACAGTTTTTCCATTTAAAATAAAAGTTATTCCAATTGTTAATGATTTAATGTATTTACTAATGGTTCATCATCTGGTGTTGCTGCCTATACTTATGATAAAAAACAGTATCTTTTCAAGTGTCTAGCACATCTGTGCAAATAACAGAGTTATCTGCAGTATTGGCTGTGTTTTGAAGTTCTAATAAGCAGTCTTTAAATATTTTTACAGATAGTGCCTATGTAGCTCAGTCTTTGCCTAGGTTAGAGATTGCAAATTAAATTTAGACATCTCCTGCTAAAATTTTATTTTTTACAAATTCAAAATTTGATACAAAAAAAAAAGAACTTTTCCTTTTACATTGGACATTTACAAGCTCATTTTTACCTTCCAGGACCTTTAACTAAAAGTAATTATAAAGCTGACTTGTTTAAACAATGTCCTTCTTGTGTTGTCCTTTTGCCTACTCCCCATCTTGTGGTCAGTCCCTGTGGCCTTGTACCTAATGTTATTTGGCAAGTGGATGTTACACATATTCCTAAATTTGGTAATTTAAAATATGTTCATGGTGGACTTAAGCAGCACAGGAATCGGCTCCTTCCCTATCTCCTTCCTTTCCTTGGTCCCCTGCTTATCTTATTGATAATTCTTTCAATAGGACCTGTTCTTTTCAATAAAATTATGGCTTTTATTAAACAGAAGATTGATGCCCTAAAGGTACAGCCCATCCAGGTGTACTATCAAAGGCTAGAGATGGTCAGCCAAGATTATGAATAGGCCTAATGCTAATCATCCCTGTGATCTGAAGACAGGAGCTCAGCCAATCGCTGCTGATGTATCCAATAATGAGCTTAGCAAGGGTTGAAGACCCTGAATTCCCACCTAAGACAGGCACGGTTCCCTTGCGATTATGGCCTTGTAAAAATAAAATAAAGGGGGACCTGTCGGGACCTTCTGGCACCTTGTTGCTCCCTAAATTTTGGCATCTGGCTCAACCGGACTACTGCCGGATACAATTGTGCATTCCTGGCTGACCTGGGGCTTTTGATAAGATCATCTTCCTGAAATACCTTAAATCCTAATCTCCCTCAGGGCTTCCTAAGCAACTCTTCTGAGGAACTTTCCAAATTACCATTATTAGCACATCTTGGTGGGCCATTCTGTGATTTCTAGTCGCTTAGTAACCCTGCCAAAGGCAATTACATTCCTTCTGCTTCTGCCCTTCAACAAAGAGGCCATACATCAAATTAACGCCACTGATTTTCAGGAATGCTGGGTGTGTTACTCTCCATGGCCACCCTTCTACAAGGGCATAGCCTTATCCTTAGAGGTAATTACAACTAATGATCCTAATGCCTTACAGTGGCAGCACCCAGAAGGGGTCAGCCTTATAGTCACATTGGTGTCCGGAATTGGAATGTGCCTATTGGGACCTTCTATGCTTCCCCCGGTGGCTTTGCAAGAAGCTTGCAATATTACTCTTGTGGTAAACTCAAGCTTTATATATATTGTTGCACCCAATGGCACTTATTTTGCCTGCTCCACTGATCTTACTCCTTATCTTGTCAGCTCCACCTTTTTAGCCCGTAGAGATTACTATGTCCTTATATGGCTTTTCCCAAGACTGACTATACATTCTGAGGATGAATTCCTTCAGTTTTGGGAAAAAGGGGTACATCCATCTCGAGTTAAACGCGAACCCTTAACTGCCATTACTCTAACTGTAATTCTGGGGCTCAGAGCCGCTGGAGCTGGTACTGGCAAAATCTCCCTAATTACCTCCCAGCAACAATTTAATCAACTTTCCCTGGCAGTGGACAAAGACCTACAAGATTTGCAAAAAGGCTTACAGGACCTAAAAGATTCTATGGTGTCCTTATCTGAGGTAGTTTTACAAAACAGACACGGTCTAGATTTGGTTTTTCTCCAGGAAGGCAGACTTTGCGCTGCGCTCAAGGAAGAATGCTGCTTTTACACTGACAAAACAGGTTTAGTGCAAAGCAGTATCGATAAGGTTCGCTCCAGTTTGGAGGAATGAAAATGGAACAGAGAGAAACAAGAGTCCTGGTATCAAAATTGGTTTTCCACTTCTCCTTTATTATCCACCCTTCTTCCTTCTATCCTCGGTCCTTTCGTGGGTCTTCTCCTTCTTCTCTCCTTTGGACCTTGGGCATTTAAAAGACTAACTTCCTTTGTTAAAGAACAGGTGGAAACGCTTAACAAAGGCTCTGCGTTAGTTCATTACCACCAGCTGGCTGTTACCAATAGCAGTCAGGAGTCCCCTGATGTGCCTGAGGAAGATACCTCAACAGCGCTTGACTTCACCCGGCTAGCCAGAGAGTCTCGCCCCCGTAAATATTTTAAATGGCTGCGGAGCTATCAGTGACGGGAATATTATGATGCCAAGCCCAGGGGCACACTTGCGAAGCTGTGATCGCAGCCAGCGACGGGAGTATTGTGAGTCCACACCTTGGAGGCAGTTCACATAGCCTAAGACAGGCTGGTCACCTCACAATAGCTGTGACCACAGCCGATGACGGGATTATTGTGAATCCAAGTGTGGAGCCAACTCACATAGCCTAGGACAGGCGGATCACCTCATATAACGGTGCTGGGCTTGGATGCTCATCATATAGCCTAAGACAGATACTTCGCCCATTTTTCTTTATTACAAGAAAGGGGGAGATGCTGGAGATCAAGAATCCCAGGCACGTAGTCACGACAGATGCTGGTGCCGGAGGCTGCAATTAGCTTTGACCACCTGGAAAGATTGCTTCCTGAGACCGGAAACCACCCCCCACCTGATCCCCCCACCTGATTCTCCCACCTGATCTCCCCACCTGATTCCCCCACCTGACCGGTTTTAACAGTTAATGTTAAAACCTTAATGAATCACGAGATAGCCTCCCGCCCTTCTCCCTCCAATTTTTTACTTCCTTATTCTTTGAGCTTAAAAGTAAAACTTTGCCCCATAATAAACGGGACTTTGACAAGGAAAACTGCTTGGTCCCGTTCTTCTCTCTCTTGCCCATTTTTCTTTCAGGCCTGGCCTCTTTGAAGACCCACAAATTACCAGTCCCGCAGGCGGGTACATCTCACACAAGAGTGGAAGCCATCTTTATACCAGATTTTCTCCCAAGATGGCTTGGCCAGATGGGGATGATCTGTGCCATCTGATTCACAGCCTTAAATATCTGTGAAGAGGGGATGGAGAAATGGTTCTGTTTTAACAGGATTTGTTGTTCTTGCAGAGAACCTGAGTTTGGAACCCAGCTCTATGTGGCTGCTCACAACTACCTGCAACCCTAGTACCAGGGGGCTTCCTCTGACTTCTAGAGGCTCCAGAACCACGTGATCATGTGATGCACACATGTACACACATACACACCCATATAGCTATATACTACTTTATTTATTTTTTATTTTTTCTAATTGAGATAGGGCCTTGCTATGTAGCACTGGCTGTCCTAGAACTCAGAATGTAGATCAGGCTGGCCTTGAACTCACAGAGACTGCCTGCTTCTGCTTTCCAAGTGCTTGGGTTAGAGGTATGGGTCACTACGCCTGGAATATGTCATTCTCTGCTTAGCAGGTGCCTAGGTGGTCATTCTTCGTTCAGTGGGGGGGGCCCTGGGTGGTCTGACATTTCCTTGAGCTGCTGCTGCCTGGTGTCGTACAGAGCTGTCAGAATCTGAACACCATACCACACTGGAAGCCCAGGCTTCTGGATGGAAATGAGGTTCCTGGTCTCTCTGGACCAGCTAAAGCCTATGCCTGATCAGCTTACAGCCAAAACACAGGTCTGGTGATGCCCAGGTCCAGTGGGCTGGAAGGCAGGTCTGCTTAGGCTCTGGCCTGGCAGCCTGGAAGGCAGTTCTAGGCCCAGTGGGTGCTTCACTGGTGGTCAGTGAACTCGTGGTGGTTGGCCAGGCAGCCAGTTTGGCTGGCAGCCAACACTGGGAGTTCATCAGCAAATTTCTGAAGAGGAGCAGAGCCCTCCCTTCCCCAAAATAAATGACCAGTCTCAGGTGGCCCTGGTGGAAAACTGATGGTATCACAGCACACAGCACCTTTATTTCATGTGAAATCAGGGATTTATAAACCTTGGGCAGTGGGAGGGCTTTCGAGGGTTAATGTGTTTCATTTGTTGGGGTCAGGGATGCCAGGGATATTTAATTTACATGTAGTGGTACAGTACCTCATTTACATGCAGTAGCATGGTCCCATCACAAGAAGGAGAAGACAGTAATCATCCTATGGGTGGGGAAAAATCTCCAGGTACAACTGAAGGTCATTGGTGGAAAGTCAAGACATCTTATTAGCATGCAGTGAATATCTCCTGGAAGCCCCATATGCATGCTAAACAGGTGTTCTTATTAGGAAAGGGTCTGGCCTGTAATCTTCCCTGAGGGCTATGTGATGCTCCTTACAAGTTCTGGGGTTACCAAATCAGGTTAGGAGAGAACCCCACAGAGAAAAGGGAGTCTACCATCATGGACTGAGCACAGAGGTAATCCAGAAATGTCAGACTTTGACCTTATCCAGCAGAGTCCCACAGGGATAAATACATTAAAAAAAAAAAGTCTGAGACCGTGGTACAGGCTGGGGCTGTGGTCTCCTCCAAAGTTTGATTGGGTTTGAACTTCCTTGTCTATTGGCAGATCTAGTCCTTGCAGTCAGATTAGACTATGCAGTTTCTTGCTGGTGGTTGGAGGGAAGCACCTTGTTGCTCTATGCGTAAGTAGATCTCAGCAAGGTGGTTTGTTTCTCCAAACACACTAAGGGATCTGAGACCCTTGAATACACTGTACACAACTAGGGCTCTTTGTTTCTCCTTTTGCTTTAACTTGCTGTACCTCATTACATGGATACCCCATAAGTTATGCTAGAAGGGTCCTGGTATTCACTTGCCACTGTTAGTATGAATTCAGTTTAAGCTCTTTACATTGACTGTGTATAATTTAGGCATTCAGGAACTTACGCAGCATTTTGATACCATTGTGAATTAAAACAAATCTAATGCACAAACAAGGAAACTATGTAAGCTGTTAAATCAGTAATCAACCTGCTTCGTGGCTTTTTGTCATATTAAACTAGAGAGACTCTGAAACAGTGAACTTTAATGAGTAAGAGGACTTTTCTCACTTCTCTCCCTCCTCTCTAATATTGCACACCACATGGTTCTGCAGGGCGCCAATGCTCCCGGAGCCCCTAGTAGTTCCCTTTGCCTTCGGATGTGTGTCGCACATTCTCCCTATAAGGATCTGTCCTGCCTGGTTTACTCCAGTGATGGCCTTGCTTATTCCTGCCAGCGACTAGCTTCATAAAAAACTTTATGTTTGAGTCAAGAGGCTTTCCTCAGAGGAGCATGTAACTGGCAGAAACATTAAATGAGTGTCTCTGTTTAACATTTTTTTTTTTTTTTTTTTACTGCAATGACAGCATTTGCTTTACTCATGACACCAGGCTTCAGTGTTGCAAAAAGTCAGCATGCTCTAAGCATTTGCTGTCAGAGAGCTCACAGCTTTTTGTTGCCCTGATGGTTACACAGAAATCTGTTGTATTTTAAGTGTGTGGCAAAGGCAGGACAACAATAGAGGCCAAAGCCCAAGACAATGAAAACCGTGTGGTTTAGATTTTCCCACTGAACACTACCAAGGCTGGGCCTCTCCTGGGAGACATTATGAATTCTAGCACTGGTCCAGGATTCTTGTACTCTTGCAAAGTAATTTTAATGTTATATCTACTGAGAACTGGGCCAAGTGAAAATGAACTGCTAAGGTACATAAATTTATTTTAATTAAGTTAACAGGGAAGGTATTGTTTTTATTTTTTCCTATCTCACTAAGTTTCTGGTTCTCTCAAATAGTGAATGACTTTTATATTTCATGTTAGAATGGAGACCTCCTAACCTTTAGCCATCTTCTTTCATTTTATGTAAAGAACCATGGAAAGCCTGTATCCTTTTCAGCCTTCTGCTCAGAAGTGCTTGTGTATCTCATTACTATGACAAAACAGTTGAGTGAGAGGACACAAATCAATAGTGGCCCAGAGCATCTGCTCTGTGTAAACAAAGATGGGCTGCTACCAAAAGCATCTAATTAAGGCTCAGATACATGCTGCATGCTCAGCTACATCTAGACCTTTTCATTTGTTTCCTTTGAGGTCATTGATTTGGGTTTCTTCTATACTGTAGGTACTGAAATATTTTTTAGGTGACTGCAGTAAGATCTATGCTGTTTCATTCACTTAACAGAAAACCAAGACAACCAAAGAAGGTTGCTCATTAGTTCTCCAGACAGGCCGCCGACGCTCCAGATAACTTTTCTGAAGTAACTCAGAGTTAGTGTCTTAACATTACATGCAAAAGTAGGTCCAATCTTCTGAATGAGAGTGGCCAATATAACCAACATTCAATGTTTTATTCTTACACTGGAAATTGAAAATTCCCTTTAGAAGGTAAGATGTTAACATGCAAGCCAGAAAATCATTTCGTAGAGAACTGCCTGATATTAATTGTGTGTGACTAGTGCCTAGAACTCCTGATGTATGTGTCACTGGTGTGATGGGTCCTTCACTCTTCTTTGAATGGCTCCTCCAACAGGCGAGGCAGTGCTGTATTGCCTCTATGTGACTCCTATGTCAAGAGCAGCTTCTTGTTAGGTAGTTAAGTGTAGAAAGGTACAGAGATAGATGGATAGACAATGATAGGTGGGTAATAAATGGGCATGTCATAGAATCTTGTGAAGTTCTTTGAGGGTTAGGTACAGTGTTCCAAATTCTCTTTTAACTGAATAAAGTTTTATCTTTTACCTTTAGCACTTTTACAGTGCTGGGGATTGAACCTAGGACCTTGAGCATGCTAAGCAAGTGCTCTATCATTATGCTACTTTCTCAGTGCTAAAATATTTGAAGTATAGCATATGCAGTTATAATAATTTAAAAACTACAGTGTACATATGCTAAAAACGAAATAGTTTTTCCTGACTTACCTCTCACTCTACAGAATAAATGAAATCTCATTACCGTGTTGGGATATGTGAACTGAATTTTTGGAAAGAAGCTAAGAACTGTCAACAAAAGAATATAGACCAGGGTTAGAGAGATGGCTTTCGTGATTAAGAGCTCACCCTGCTCTTGCAGGGGATCTGAATTTAGTTCCCAGCATCCATGCCAGACAACTCCAGTTTCATTGAAGCTGACACCTCTAATCTACAATGGTGTCGGCACTCGTGTGCATACAGGCCACATACATTTAATAAAAAAATAAAATAAATCTTTAAATATATATATGTGTGTGTGTGTATATATATATATGGGGTCACTTTGTGCACAGCTTCCAGAAGAGTGTGTCAGATCTCTCAGAGTTGGAGTTGTAGGGATTTATGGAATGCTGGATTTCTTATGTGGGTGCTGGAGAAAAAGTTCTAGTCCCCATAATTGCTAACAAGTGTTCTTAACTTGATGAGTCATCTTTCCAGTCTCAACATCTTTTTCAGTGAAAGAAAACAACAAGTCTGACATGATGGTGCATGCTTTGTAATTCTTGTATTCGAGACGCCGAGGCAGGGGGATCATAGGTTTGAGGCTAGCTTGGGTTCTGTAACAGGACATCGTCCAAATGGTCTGAGAAGGAAAGTAAAGCAAAAGAACAGAACAGAAGCAGGGTCTTCCTCCTGGCCCCAGTCATTTCCACTAGGAATTCATCTTAGAGGAAATAAACGCTGCAGTGTAGATCTGCTCAGGGTAGTTAGATGAAGAAAACTATGTATGTCCAAATGCACGAATTGCTGATGGGAAGTGACAACTGCTAGTCAAGCAGAGACTTAGCAACAGTAAGTTGAAACTCTCAGGTTCACACCAAAGTTGAATTAGGCCAAATTTTCTTCAGCATGTTTGCTGGTGTAGAGTTGAAAGGAACACACACACACACACACACACACACACACACACACACACACATCTCTGACTGCCTTTTGAAATCAAATACATTTCCTGCCTCTTCTTTCCTCAGTACTCACACCAGCAGCTTATTTATAGCCCAGGAAAGGGGAAAAACAACAACGCTCCACTGGAGGCCGGAAAACTAAGTCGGGAAAGAATAGGAGGAAGTGGGCCTGCTTTACTCCTTTGAGCCCAAAGCCTAGCCCCTTCATAGTAGCGGTTGCTGGGCATAGTTGGCTTGCAAATTTCTTTCTTTCTTTTTGACTCTTCACTTTGGGACTGTACTTGAGCCATGGAGGTGATGACAGCTTTTTCAAGGAGAGAACAGCAATCTCCAGGTGTTCCGGCACACTGAAAAGACACTTTGAAGACCCTGAGGAAAGAAGGCTGACTCACTACTGCCTGGACTTCTATTGACTATCTGACTGCGGTGACTGCGAATTCAGGTACGCCTCAGTTCTACGTTTGCCTCCTTCATTGGCTTTGCATGTTGGCCACCGGCAGCACCTGTGATCTGAGGGCAGGTCCTCCTGAAAATACTGGGTGAGCTTTGTTTGTGTCTCTCAAAGAGTAGACAGCCAGCTGCCTCACACACGGGCTTCCCCTGAGCTCCTAAGAGTAAATGTGTACTTTACAGTAGTTGTTCCCTTGTGGTAAATTCCTCTCATTTCAGCATCATCTCTAATCTCATTGATGGTCTTTTTTTTTTTTTTCTTAAACATCTGCCTGATACTAGTTGTGTTCTTTGTTGTGCTGATCAATAACCCATCTGCCATTTCTATCATCAATACTGGCTTAGAATATACTTAATAAGAGTGTCTTTAAACACAACCAGACTGTTGCTCGAGTTATTTTACCGAAATTTAAGTTTTGTATAAAATTATGAAGATAAAAATTAGTCTGGTACCACCTTTCCTTTCTTGATCAGTCATTTTTAAGCAATCACAAACCCTCCAGAAGATAAAAAAAATAGCCCAGCACTGAACTTTTGCTGTGATAAGAACCATTCATAGTAATTATTTACATTTAAATTATTATTTATTTCCCAAACCATTCCTGATGCACGTATTTTGAGTGTCTTCAAAAACATTCCTGCACTTAGAAATGGAGAGGTGGGAGGTCAGCTAAATGAACCCAAGATCAATTCGTGCTGCTCACAAAATCCCAGGGACGCTCTCAAGGGCATTCCTAGCCGCTAAGTGAGTGTTTGTTTAAATGATGAGCCCGTGTGCTTCCAAGGCAGATAACACCCACCTTTGTGTGGCAGAGATGCTCACTGATGTCGGCACAGTGACCGACAAAGGAGTGGGCTCTGCGGGCTGTTGAGAAGAAAAGCAGTTTGCTGCTCTTTCTGGTCCTTCCTGTGAGAGACCGGTGTATTTAGAATCTGCAGCAAGAAGACAGACAGCAAGGCTAAAAGCAGAACCAAGAGTTTGCCAGAGCTGGTGAGGTGCCCTTTCTAGATCAGGGGAGCTCTCTTGGGCTCTTTTCCACGCTGAAAGATTTTAAGTGCTTGTTATTGTTGTGGTTGGTTTTTTGTTGTTGTTGTTGTTGTTGTGGTTCTTATTTTGTTTGTTTTTTTACTGACTAGAAATTTGTAAGCTGTCCCACTGAAATGGTTCACAGAGATAATTTTTTTAATAGAAAAAAGAATGATTTCTTGCCTGTACTGAAGTTTTGAAAAGACAAAGGGAAACACAATGGCTCTAGATAAGTATGAGAGAGCTGAACAAGCCACTCTCCATATTGATTTTTCAGGGCACCACAATACTCTCAGGTCAGTTCTGAATCTGTCTTGTTCTACTGAGTCGTCATACATGTGACAGGGACTGAGATCTAGCTCTCAATAACCCACATCTCCTGCTGCTGAACTTGTCCCTCCCAAAATCTCTAGAGCACTTTTGCCAGCTGAGCTGATGGTTTGATTAAAGTGCTTGCCAAATAGGCAGCAAGTAAGAAGATGGAAGTTTCAACCCCCAGCACTCACGTGAATGCCGGACGGGCTAGTTTGCCAGGTTGGCAAACTCTGGCTTCATCAGATGAGCCTTGCCTCACTACACGAGAGGAAGCCTCCCATGTGAATTGCACATCTTTATACCCACACGCACACCACACACACACACACACACACACACACACACACACACACACACACACGAAAAAGAAAAAGACACTTTTACAGTGAACACACTCAGATGCTTATCTTATGAGAATTAAGGTTTAAGATGAATCAGGTTTTCAGCAGTAGATAAAAATGATGAGTTCTGGGTTTTATTTTATAAATGTATGTTTTCTATTTCAAGACTTGTTGCTTGCTCCTGGTTTCTGGCTTCCCAGTTTAATAAATATATTCATGAGATTCCAGTTATTTCAAATGCATTTCCTGTGAATTGCTTAATAGCTTTATAGATTATTTGGGGTATTTTCAGGTTTTTGAGAGCATTTTAAGTTAGGTAATTTAGAAAAACGTTTGTCAGTAATTTTTCACTTTTGTATTAACCACCTCTAACATAACACCTACAATTACTGTGTGTTTACAGGTTATATACAATAGCCGCCCTGGGCCTCAAGCAGGGTCAAACGATCATGTGAAACTGCAGTGATTTTGATGTAAACAAGTATAATCTTCAACATATGGGAGGAGTAAAAGAGGGTGTGTGGTGAAGCAGGCAGAGGTCAGGAAGCCACACCCAGCCCCCATCTGGCCTGAAGTTGGGCAGAGGACAGGGTGTGCTATGCTTTGGGTCTGCCCGATGAAGGGTCTTGGCAGATTCCCATTGTCGTCCCTCAAACTCTGCGATCTAAGCTAGAAAGCAGCATCACCCCACCAAAGCACAGCAAGTTCTCCTAGCTGTAAAATCCTGTCATATCTTGGCCCACTCAACACCAAGTTAAAGAAAGAGAATCAAATAAAACACAGGAATTCTCCATATCGAACCAACTAATGATATATATGATGAAGGAGATAAGATGTAGAAGGTAAGGAGGACCTCAGTCAGTGAGGCTTGATGGAGACATGAAGAGTTGAGTTGGTTCCTGGAGAGCAAAGATATGAGAACAGAAGAGGTGAGAACATCCACTGTAGGAAAGAAGCCCTGAGCCTGGACAGAGACGGAAATGAACATGGCCCACTCGGGGAACAAGGTTGTTACAGAAAATGAAAGTTGTCTACTGATGTGTAAATTTCTGGTTAAAAAAAAAAAAAAAGCACATTCTAATATCTATGTCCTATTGCTTGGGCTTGCACAGGGACAATTGAATGGCTCATGTTTATAAAACAATTACCCTCTCACCTGAAATCATATTTAATTAGATTTTTTTTTTTTTTAATTCTGCTCTCTAGCAACCCAATCAGGAAGCGTAGTCACAGCTTGACAAAAACAGAGAATGGAGTATGTGGGACCAGGGAGAATACCTGAGAGGGTGAGGCCACACTGCCATGGGACTGACGCCGACTGAGGGATAGCATGCCTGAAAGATGTCAGGGGACACTGAGAGATGTTGGACAGATCAATGGCATAGATAAGACTTGAAGCAGGGCTTGCTAGGGTAGGGAGAGCAGATCCCTGGGGCCTGGGTTCTGAAGCAAATGAAAAGTCCATTAGGGAGCAAATTGACCCACTCTGAAAACTACTTAGGCATGGCTAGGGGAAGAGAGGGGCGAGTGTGATGGTGTGACTTATGGTCCACAGAACACCCATCACAAGTAGCTCTGAGCCAGGGAGTGACTGGGGGAGGGAGGGGTTGATCAGAGATTATGGAGTTTGTGGTGATGGTGGAATAGCTAGGTGGAGGAGCAGCTAAGAGCTAGAAACACCGACTAGCTGGGAAGGAAGCCGAGGCAGCGCAGTAACGGCAGCCCGCTTCTACTGAACACTTACTGTACGTCAGGACACCGATGCGCATTACCGTATTAGATGCTCACACCCAGTTCTGGGAAGGTTCCGTTTGCAGTCACGTGAGATAAGTGAAAGAGTGGAGCGCGGAGGGCGGTGCCAGCTGTCCACAGGTCAGGACTGCAGCCGCTCAAAGACAGTGGAAAACGCAACCCAAGCCCAGATTTGTGTGTAACCTAGATTCCTGGTCCTTTCTTGTTTCAGATCTGAGTGGACATCATAGAATTCTTCGCCTTTGGGATAATATCTCTGAGGAAATGGAAATAGTTTATACAAAGAGCTTTCACTTATTATTGTAATCACCTTTTCGTTTTTTATTTTTATTTTTTTAGTCAGGGTCTCGCTCTGTAGCCCAAACTGGCGATCTTGTCTCAGCTTCCTGTACTGGGTATACAGGAATGGGTATGATACCTAATTTTATTGTTATATATTTATTGCCTATTGTTTCCCCCTTATTACATCATTTTTCATTTCCCCATAATTTTTCTACTGTAATAGAGATTGTGCTGAAAAACAAAACAAGGACCTAGTTACCCTCTAGTGGGGTCATCTGCTCAAAATCGTCAGCCCAGGATAGAGACAGCAGAGACTAGCCTGGCTAAGCCACTCAGGAATCTTAAAGAGTGTGGCCCAAGCTTGTGCTGCGGTGCCCGCTTTGGTTTGGAGGCTGTTTGGATTAGTAAGGCTGCGGAAAGCACTTCATGAAATTACTTACAGCCTTCAGTGGTAGAGCATTTGCCTGGCAGGTGCAAGGCTCTAGAGTGCATGATCAACACCAGGAAAAAAGAAAAGAAAGAAAAGAAAAAGAATTAGGTTATTTTATTATGCTAAAAGTCTAAATTAGAAATATATTTCAAGGAAATAATCACTTTCAGACATTGTATGCAGACTTCTTTTTAAGGAATTACTTTTTATTTTTTTGTTTGTATTTTGCCTGCATGTATGGACAGAGGTGAAGCACCCGTGTGCAGCACCCACGCATGCCAGAAAAGAGTATTGAGAGCCCTGGAATTGCAGCTGGGGGTGGGGTGGTGAGCTGTTGTTATGTGAATGCTGGGAACTGAACCCTGGTCTCCTTCCTGTGAGAGCAGCGAGCGCCCTTACCAGGTGAACAGTCTTTAGTCCCAGGAGAAGAATCTTTACTTGCAACAGGCACACTTTATTACTAAGCAGAAAATGCAAAAATAAAGAAGCTGTTTAATATTATTCCATAATTTTGAAATTTGTAGAGCCCTTAGTTTCCTTTAGAATAGTTAAAGGTGCTGGAAAATAGTCAGACTTTTAATGTTACATGTGAAAGAAAAGACTATAAGATTATATTTGTGGTATGATCAACTTTTTCTATATATGTGAAAAATTATATACTTACATAAATATATTTGTATACTTACATATAATTTCATATGCATACATACACACACACACATATATGAATTACGTGTTGAGAATTCATAAGCCGACATGTTAACAGCAGGGATTTCTTGTCAGTGAAGGGACAGAGACTTTTGTTTCTTATTCTCTCTCAAAATAAACAAATACATACTACTTTATAACTAGCATCAAAACCCAATACTGTCTACAAAGACTCCGTCCTGTGCCCTGCCGTCATGGTGGACAATATGTGCTAATTCAGCACCATGTGTGGCCTCCTCACCCGGTTAAGAGCGTATCCTGTTTGTGACAGCGTTAACTCTTGGTCATGGAAAAGCTTGTGATGCGCTGGCAGCCTCCATGACTTCACTGTATTCACAGGCAACAGGAAAAGAACACACACACACATGCACACACACACACACACACACACACACACACACACACACACTTTTTTTTCCGTAATTGTTTTAGTAATAATTGACAATTGGAGGAAATGAATGGCAGAAAACAATTCCTGGCAGACAAGATGTCAGCAGATCTGACTGGGAATTTCAGTGGACCCCGTCTCCTCTGCTTTATTCCTGAGCTCACTTCAGAATCCTGCAAAGATATTATTGTTTTGTTCTCAATCTACCGCTGAAATCACTATTGTGTTTTTTTTTTTTTCTTTTTTACTAGCAGTCACACGATTCTTTGCTGGCAGCATGCCCTCCCCCTCCCCCATATGTGTTGAATTCAACAATATGGTAATCCAAACCAGGAATTGGTGTTGAATAGTTTACACTTACTGCAATGCGGGGAACTCCTCCCTGCACACAAATCCAGAAACACTATTCAGCAATATCTCTGGAATTTTCCTGCATCAGACTAGCTGCCTGCAGCCCAGACATGAACTGTTAAAATTTTTACTTTCCACTTAACTTGAACTTGAAGCAATCACATTCATGTTTCTATTTCTTCAAAATGATCTCTTGGCTTTGTTTAGTGGCAGTAGATAGGGCTAGGGGGTAGGGGTGAGGGTGGTGAGCAAAAACTCAGGATGAATGATTCATGATTCACCGTCAGTTTCTATGCCATGATATGGGTATAGTCAATGACGCCTTAGATGAAAATGAAGAGTGTATTATCAACTAGGATATGCTTAAGGGAGGTGAGGTGCCATTCACCCTTTACTGGCTTATGCCCATGGCTGTTGTGATGTAAAGTATTTAGATTCCAAGCATGGGGGAGCTGGGCAAACAAAGGCTGTTACAACCTTTGTCCTATTTGTTTTCCAATGAATTCGGTCTGGACTAAAATTCTGCAGTATCTCAGACTACACCGCTTTGTACTAGGGAGGCCTTAAGACCACTGGAATCCCACAGGAATATACAGCGAGCCACAAGTGAGCCATGTGGCTTTTTTCACCTTATCAAGTGACCACATTAAAATATAATAGAAATAACTAGGTCCAGTAAATTTTAGCAAATAATTTTATTTAACCACCTGGCTCTAGATCATTACCGATTCAACACATGATAGATCCAGAAACAGTTTATGAGATACTTTACATTTTCCTTCCCTCCCCCCACCATCTTTGAAGTTTCTGTTTTTGTTTACTGCACATCTGGATTCAGACTGGCTCCATTTCAAGTGCTTGGTAGCTTTGAGTGTCTAGCAGCTGCTGTGAGTGTCCACACATGTAACATTTAGATTATGATGTACCATTTGGGGTCCAGAATCTCCATCCTACCCAGACTGCTGGCAACCCTTTGTGGTCTCAACTAAGCTAAATAGTTAAAAGCAGGCAAAAAACTGATGGCTTTTGTCATCTGGTCTATTAGAAAATCTCAAAGTTTGATGAGTCTGAGAAACTATTGATTTCTCAATTGAAACCATAGTAAACAGTGCTGGGGAGAGGGCACAGTGGGTGAAGTGTTTTCTGAGCAGTTCTGAGGACCTAAGTTTGCATCATTAACACCTCCCCCCCATAAAAGCTGGAAGTGATGGCCTGCCTCTGTAGCCCCAGAACTTGGGGTACAGAAACAGGAAGATGCTGGGGGACTGCCAGTATGCCCCAAATGGAAAGCTCCATGTTCTGTCTCCAAAGATGAGGTGGCAGCCGATAGACACCCATGCCTGACTCCTGGCTTCCGTGCAGGGCTAGTGTATCTGCCAGACACAGACATACAACACTGGCAGGAGAGTAATGCAGATTCAAAACAAATCTGGATTACATATTTGTGATAAACTTTAGTTTATCATCACAATGATTCCGGTGAATCTAGGCTCAGAATAGATTCTTCTATACAGACTGAAACAGAGTTCCAGAAAGCATTTGTGATTTTGTGCTTCTGAAACTGCATCAAAGGGAAGACATCTTTAGCAATTAAAATGTGCACGCGCGCGCGCACACACACACACACACACTCTCACGGTTCTAGCATTGTGACTACTTGCTGATGTTTCATTAAAGGGTAGGAAGCATGCTTCAATAGTCTAGTGTGACTCTCTGCCCTGGGGACTCCCATGCCAGTCAGCTGGGGTGATAAAGATAGCTCTACGCACTAAATAAGGAGATGCAAAAATAAACCTGTGGAGGAGCATATAAAACCAGAGAACCCTGTAGGTTTCCAAAGGCAGAGAGCAGGAAATCCAGGCTCCTGGAGCCCTGAAGAGGAGCTATGGCCAACTGCAGCAGTCCTATTTGGGGTTCATTTCTGGTTACACAAGGGTTTGATTATGAAGGTAGATTTAGAGCAGTCAGAAAAATTCCAGACGGAGAAGAAAAGCTAATACCAATGTCTGAAATGCAAGTAATGCCTGCTTGCTGCATGGTCACTCGCTGGGAATGCTCCAAAAGCTGGGGGATTTTCCTGGCCCTCTCAATTCACTTTCCATTTTCTCCGCTGGAACAAAGCTATAAATAGTGATCAGGCGTCTGAGCCTAAAATGCCATATGTCTTCAATGAAATTGTTTCAGTGCATCGACAACGGGTATGCACCCATCGGACAAAGCTCCGGCTTGATAAGTTATTGTTTAATGTAAATATGTTATTACATGGCTTAAATTATTCATCTTATTTACAAAGAATATAAGGGTTAATATGGTATTTTTACATTGATGCACTGCACTATATACACAGACTAGTAATATGTTAATAATTATACGATAAATACCTTATTTAGGACTCCTTTCTCTCTTCTGGTCACGCCTCTGAGAGAGGGGAGGGAAGTCCGTGGGGGTGATCCTGGCTGACACTCCTAGCAGTGGGATATGGAGCCTGAAGTCTCCATCTGCCACCTGTAGCCAGACTTCCAGTGGAGGGAGGGGGACACAATCCAACCATGACACTTTCAATCCACACTGTGTCCTGCCTATAAGAAATGTAGGGATTAAGATGGAGCAGAGATGGAGGGAATTATCAGCCAAGGACTGGCCCAAGCTGAGACCCACCCCATGGGAGAGAGCCAACCTGTGGCACTATTAATGATGCTCTGCTATGCTTGCAGACAGGAGCCTAGTATAACTGTCTTCTGAGAGGCTTCATCCAGCAGCTGATGGAAACAGATGCAGAGACCCACAGCCAAACAATAGGTTGAGCTTGGGAGTTTTGTGGAAGGGTGGAAGGAAGGCTTGAGGGATTTGGAGGGGTCAAGGACACCATAAGAAGACCTGCAGAGTAAACTAACCTGGGCCCATGGGGGCCACAGAGACTGAACCACCAACCAAAGAGCATGCATGAGCTGGACCTAGAACCCCTATATATATGTGCAGCTTGCTCTTTATGTGGGTCCCCTAACAATGGGAATAGGAGCTATCTCTGACTCTGTCTGCTGCCTTTGGATCCCTTTCCCAAAGATGGGCTTCCTTTTCTGGTCTCAGTGCAAGAAGATCAGCTTAGTCCTGCTGTGACTTGAGGTACCAGGGTGGGTTGTACCGCTTAAGACCCCCCTTATCTGAAAAGAAGTAGCGGGGAACATGGGGAAAGGAAGAGTGACGGCAGAACTGGATGAAGGGGGGAAGGAGCTGGTATCCGGCTGTAAAGTGATTAAAATTTAAAAAGGGACTACACTGATTTACAAATAGGTGAGGTTTTACTAAAGGATAGAAGGCAGCAAATCGCAGAGGCAGTTTAGAATTAAATCCTGAAGTGTATTGGGAATGAAACTAGACAAATCAGCTCAGGACTCCTTGGACAGAGGGTGAGACTGGGTTTGGAAGAATGACTCTCTGAAGCCTTTGGGGTCTGGGAAAGGAAAGGGAAGGGTATGTAGTTAGCTTTCACATCCCAGTTTTGTTTTGTTTTGTTTTTTGTGTTTTTTCAATTTTATTTTTATTAATTACAATTTATTCACTTTGTTATCCCCTTCTGTAGCTTCCTCCCTGCTCCCCTCCCCCTTTTCCACCCATGCCCCTCCCCCAGTCCAGTGATAGGGGAGGTCTTCCTCTCCTTCCTTCTGATCCTAGTCTATCAAGTCTCATCAGGAGTGGCTGCATTATCTTCCTTTGTAGCCTGGTAAGGCTGCTCCCCCTTCAGGGGGAGGTGATCAAAGAGCAGGGCAATCAGTTCATATCAGAGACAGGACACTATCTCTGGAACCCACTTGGACACTGAACTGCCATGGGCTACATCTGTGCAGGGGTTTTAGGTTATCTCCATGAATGGTCCTTGGTTGGAGTATCAGTCTCAGAAAAGACCCCTGTGCCCAGATTTTTTGGTTCTGTCCTCTCCAGGTCTTACTATTTACCACTTCTTTCGTAAGATTCCCTGCACTCTGCCCAAAGGTTGGCCATAAGTCTCAGTATCTGCTTTGATACCCTGTAGGGTAGAGCCTTTCAGAGGCCCTCTGTGGTAGGTCCTGTTCCCTGTTTTCTCCCTCTTCTGATATCTATCCTCTCTGCCTTTCGGGATGGGGACTGAGCATTTTAGCCAGAGTCCTCCTTCTTGATCAGCTTCTTTAGGTGTACAGATTTAAGTAGGTTTATCCTATATCATATGACTAATATCCACTTATGAGTGAGTATATACCCTGTGTGTCTTTCTGCTTCTGGGATACCTCACTCAGGATGATCTTTTCCAGTTCCCACCATTTACCTGCAAATTTCATGATTTCCTTGTTTTTTATTGCTGAGTAATATTTCATTGTGTAGATGAACCACAATTTCTGTATCCATTCCTCAGTTGAGGGGCATCTGGGTAACATCCCAGTTTTTAAGCATTAGTGAGTAGCAGCAAGCTGGATTCTGCCATTGTTTTCTCTTTGTTTGTTTTTGTTTGCTTTTCTAAGCACTTGGAAGTGAGGTGCTTATAGAAATGCCAGACACAACTTGATCTTCAGTGAAGGTCAAAAAAATCTGGGCTGAGTGTGCCAGTGTTTACTTTTACAAAACAGTAAGTAAATCCAGAGACTCACAAGGAGGTTGGGACAAAAGTTCGAGACAGAAAGAGAAAACACTTGCTATACTTGATTCTCCCTGGGAACTAAGGAGGTTTCTTTTGCCCTAGGGGCCTGGACAACAAAGACAAACAGTGGTGACTGTGCCACTGGGGTACCCTGAGGTGTGTTTTTCAGATAACACCACCCTAAGGCTCTTCTGTCATTAACCATCCTTTTTCAGTACCTCCTTTCTTGGTTTCTTTGTCTTTTACTTAGGTCATTTTCTGTCAAATATCTGCATTTCCCTGTGAAATAATCTTCCTTCTGGAACCCTCCACCTGTCACCCCCCACACACCGTGATTTTCTCTTTTCTCCATCACAATTTGAAGTTAACAAATCTGACCTCTGTCTTCAAGCTCACTGAAAGCCAGGGAGAAACTGTCCAGGTGAATAATGTTTTTCAGCTTTTATCCTCTTTGATCCTTTTGCCTTTGAAGATCCTAACCTTTTCCAGGATTAGACACTGCTTGGTCCTGGTGTTCTTCCTACTGTAAACACTTAATTGATGTGTGTGTATGTGTGTATATTTGTGTTGTGTGTGTTTGTGTATTGTATATATTTGTGTGTGTAGTTGTGTGTGTTTTTCATGTGTGTGTGTGTGTGTTGTGTATGTTTGTGTATGTATATTTGTGTATGTGTTTGTTTGTGTGTGTGTGCATGCTAGTGTGCATGTGCCATAGCATTCTTAGAGGACAACTTCCTTCCACCTTGTTTTGAAGCAGAATCTCTCCTGTTTTGTCACTGTGCTGTGTAAGAGAGTTTTCAGCTGATCTCCCTGTCTGTGCTGCTCATCTTCCCATAGGAGTGCCAGGATTCCAGATGTGTACTGCCACATCTGGCTTTTTAAATTGAGCTCAGGTGGTCATGCTCGTGTGGCAAGTGCTCTTACCCACTGAACCATCTTCTTAGTCCTTCTAACCTTTCAAAGAACTTCACCTTCTCCCCACAAACGTCACTGTTTCCCACTTCTCTCTAAATCCATTCTCCCCTGGTACACTTGTTTTCTGCCACCAGTGTGCAAATAACCCTGAGCTTCCTTAAACAGCTTTGAGAGAATTAGAGCTTACGTCGTATGTCCACCGTTGCCTAGTTGTCCGCAGTATCGCTCTTCTTGATTTTCCTCAAACAGGGTTTCTGAGATGAGAATCGAGTCCTCCATGGATGTCTGCTGTGTGGCTCTTGGTCCTTGAGGTGCTGACATCACTCTGCAGCTGTGGCCATGCATCCCTCCATTATGCCCTTCACCCATGTGAACCCAGTTGGGCACCCTTTCTGTGAGATGTGTCTTCTATTCTCAGCACTGTTCTTCTATTCTTGTTCCTTTTCTCCTCATTACTGGAGTCTTGTGGTGACCACACAGCCAGTTCCCTTCTTGTAGGGACTCCCTTTCCACATACTCAGTCCAAAATCCTGAGAGAACAGTGAGGCTGGGAGAGGGTGCAAGTTGCCTAGAGTCTTAGCCAGGTTGCAAGAAACAGAAATATAGACAGAGTGTTTTATCTGTTACAAGTAAAGCCATGTGTTACGTAAATGGAAGAAGTAACCAGGGAGGTGAGGGCCATTTTCTAGAAACCAGAAGGTCAGGGGCTAAGGCTACATGATGGAACATGACAGTCACTTCCTTATCCCTCCCTTCATTCTCCCACCCAGCGTCTTCTTTCTTAACCTTGCCCTACACCCACACACAGGAATAGAAAGAAGTCTAGCAGCTCCCGGTTTATCTCTCATAGAAATTGATACACCTATTGTGAGGCTAAATTTTTGTTATTCTGTTTTTGAGGCTTGGTCTCAACTATGTAGTCCTGACTAGCCTGAAACTTGCTATATACACCAGATTAGCCCTGAACTCAAAGAGATCCACTTGGCTCTGTGTCCTGAGTGCTGGGATTAAGGGTGGGAACAACCAGGCCTGGTTAATTTAATTTTTTAACATTTATTTGTATATAGACAGGGTCTCCCTGTGTTTACCAGGCTGGCCTCCAACTCAGTATGTAGCCCAAGCTTGCTTCAGACTTTTAATCCTCCTACCTCTGCTTCTGAAGTACTAAGATTACAGTTCATGATATCCAGCTCTAGCCCATTATAGATTTATTTTGTTTTGTTTGTTCCACGCTGTTGTGGCTGGAAAAGTGACTTGACAAGGTTTAAATCTTTTGTAATTTGTTAAGTCTTGTTTTATGTCCTAACATCTGGCCTATCCTGGAGGCTGTTCTGAGTGCCATTAAAAGAATGCATATTCCACGGTTGGATGGAAGCTCCTCAGTGCTAAGTCCATTCAGCCTAGGGTGTATTGTTCAACTCTATCATTTCTACCTTGGCTTAGTTTCCATTGTTCAATGCAAGGTGTCTAAATTTCCTACAATTATATTGTGTATTTCCACCTCAAGTCCTGTTCAGATATCTAAGTGTTTCAATAATAATCATACGTATTTATAGTTATTAGAGCCTTTTATGAATTAATTCCTTTATCATTTAATGCATTTCTTTTGTCTTGTTTTACAGCTGTTGACTTGGCATCTTTTATTTGATACAAATGTAGCTACCTCTGTTCTTTTGGCTTACCGCGCACATGGAATGCTCCTTTGCATCCCTTTACCTTCAGAGTAGCCGACAGCAGACCCTTGTAAACAACACAGAGTTGAATCTTCGGTTTTTATTCATGCAGCCACTTTATGGCTTTTGACTCAATTCATTTAGCAAGCAACCACTGACAGGTAGGGACTCTATGCTGTAATTTTTAGATGCTTTCTACCCTCCTGTGTATATGTGGTGCATATATGTATACATATATACATATATAGACATATGTATATATGTCTACCTGTTTGTGCATGGATGTACTTGTCCATATGTGTGTGTGTGGAGGCCATAAGTTATGTTGAATGTCTTCTATGACTCTCCAACTCATTTTTTTTTTTTTTGAAACAGGGTCTCTTACTGAACCTAGAGCTTGCTAATCAGCTAGACAGGCTGACAGCAAATCCCTAGGATACACCTGCTCTGAACAGGGGTGGGTGCACCACACCTGATATTTCATGTGGGTGATGGGGCTGCAAACTCAGAGCATGCTTGTGCAGCGAGCACTAAACAACAGAGACATTTCCCCAGCTCGTGGCTGGGGAAATTTCCCCACTGTTTTAGAGATCTTTTGTTCATTCTTCCTCGGAGGCTGACTCCTTTGTGGTCTAATTTCTGTTGTTGTGGGAGTATGCTTTGATTCCTAACTTTTTATCTCTTGTTTGCTCTACAGGCTTTGCTTTGTTGTTACCACCGGAGGCTTACATAAAACATCTGATATTTTTAGCCATCTGTTTCAAGCTGAAAACAATAACTTTTTTTTGTTTTTGATGTCACAATTTACGTCATTCTATATTGTGAATCTATTACTATATTAATGTAGCTATAGCTAATATTAATATATTTTGAATTTTACTTTCATGCAATACTTAAAAGTGACTAGGCCGTCACCATTATGACATTAGAATACGTATGGGCTCATACTTACTATGGGTTTACAATTTTATTTTTAGTCTTTTGATGGTCAAAAGTGAGCCCATTCTATTGGAATCATATTTCAAATATCATATTTTGAGCATTTTTTCCAGCCAGTGATATACAGCATTTAGTCTGTGATGATACTGGGCAGTGGCCATGAGTTCCCTGACAGGCACATGATACAGAACAACCAACTGGCCCTCTATACCCGACTGTATTGTCATGCTGCAACGCACGGAAGGTTCGGTGAAATAATTGCTTTTTGACTCATAATATTTTTGACATCTGATGCGCTTTTGGGGGATGTGGTACCATTGTAGGTGGAGGAGTAGCCGCATTCTGAACTTTGCTAGATACTTTTTAACAGAGATGAGTTTAACATCTTTACATTTTATTTATTATTTTGAGTGGATGGGTATTTTGTCTTCCTGTGTGTGTCTGTGCAGAGGCCAGAAGAGGGCATCAGCTCCACTTGGGCTGGAATAGCTGTTGTGAATTGCCATGTGGGTGCTGGGAGCCAAACCCTGGTCCTGTGTAAGAACAACCAGCACCCTTATCCACTGAGCATTGCTCTGCCCATAGAGATGAGTTTTATACTTCCACACAGCTAGTTAATAACTTTTCACTGTGAAGACCTCTCTTCAGCTCCTAAGGCATGTCTAATTAGTGATGAAGCCCCACACCTTTTGTGTGTCTGGCGAAGTCTCTTTTCTCTTCTTCATTTCTGAAAGATGGTCTTGCCAGGTTTATTATCTTTGGCAGACAGATTTTTTTTTTCTTTCAGCTTCTGTATACATCATTCCATTTTTTTCGTGGACTACAAGGTTTTTCTGAGAATTGTCTTCTGAAAGTTTTCTATTTATGTGGTGAGTTGCTTTCTTTCTTGCCTTGCTGCTTTTCCTTATTTACCTTGTCTTTGAGTTTTGAGAAATGATTACATTGTGTCAGTGTGACGATATCTTCCTATGTTAACTACTTGAGGTTCATTGGACTTCAGGGATCTGAATGTTTATTTTTCTGTCTACATCTTAGTAAGTTTCTGTCAACTCAATTACGCACTTGGAGATTTGCAGAAAGCATGGAGAATGCAAACAGGGCAGAAGTTTACTGGAGGAAATAACAATATCTTCCTGGCATAGCATTAGAATTCCTTCAGAATGAGGCAATGCTTTTTATGTCCTTACCTTGGAAGTTGAACTGTCACTTTTCATGTTGGCCAGAGAGAATCTGCCTTGATTCAGTGTGAGTAAGGGCTACACAAGAGTCCATGAGGCTGGCTGAGGGCCATTTGCAGGCTACTGCACACATGCACCGACTCAGCCTTCACAAAGTTGTGATTAGAGAATCGCATTTTTCTTTTCGGTGCAATATGTTAGCTTTTTAATAAGGATTTATGATTTTTAGAATCACAAACCTGTAAGTCAACAAAAGTTCATTAAGCTGTGTTCCAGACTGTAGAAAGTTGTCCTCTACCACGGTGACATGAAGGTGAATGATCTATACCTTCTTTTGCTTTTGACAAATCTGTTAACAAGGAAAGTGAAGCTTGGCTAGGAAGAGGGATAGTTTCAAACGCAAAACACAAGGCTTGGAAGAATGAGCCAAGGTGGAAAAATCTAAGGAAGGAATGAAAGCACCCAAGGGCCAAGACGTCAAAATGAGTTGATCTTATCATAAATATGAACATATTACAAAAGCTTCCAGCTTCCAGCTAGAGATGTCTTCCCCTCCTTTTTGCCTCCTCACCTACTTTTACTTCTTTTTAATATCGTATTCAAATGAGATCAAAGAGTTTTTGCATAAAAGAGAGATCACGTCTCTTTGACTATAGCAGAGACTGGGGTTTATTCTCTCAAGAGGTTTAATATGGGATATTTTGATTGCAGGACTCTCCTCTCTGGACGAGATCCAACTGAAGACAAACATATTTCAAACTGGGGAACTGACTCCAGCTTGAGACCCAGCTCTTTTCTCCCCTTTAGCACTTGGAATGCTGGGGACACTCAGAAAAAGTAATTGTTCATAGGTTGTAGGTTTATCTTAGACCTTTTATAGAAAAGAAGTCATCTGATTTCACATCTGAAAACCACAAGGGTCATTAGGTTAGGGGACAATCCACCTGAAGCCAACATTTGCTTCTGCAGTGCTCCCAAGTGAGCAAAGCAAGAAGGTGCCAGTGTCTGGCTTTGCTTGGGTCCAATGCCTACCTTGGGCAAAAATAGACTAGGCAGGTTGAGACTGTAGTTGAAAGTGGTGGCAGAAGGGGGTGGAAACCTTGGGCAGACAGTGTCATAGTGCCAACTAAAACTTCTCAGCCTCTTCTGTAAGAGATGACATCATGTGGACAACAGCCCCAAGGAACTTACAAACTGCCTCAGAAAATAAGAAATACGTACACTTTACATTTTGACAGTACAAGATTTTTTTTAATTAAAAATTTTTGAGGTTATAATTTAATCACCTTTAATCCCAGAACTTGGGAGTCAGATATAAGAGGATCTCCGAGTTCCAGGCCAGCCTGGTCTACAAAGCTAGTTCTGGGCCAGCCATGGCTACACAGGAAAACCCTGTCTTGAAAAACCAAAATAAATAAATAAAAATAAAACTTAAGCATCTCAGTTTTTCCCTTCCTCCCCCCAAACTCTCCTATGAACTCCCCCTTTGGTTTCTTTCAAATTCATGGTCACTTTTTAAAAATTGTGGTTTCATATATATATCACATATAAAATACAGATTTTATATATATATTATATATCACATACATACTATAGATACTATATACTTATATAGCTTTATATATAGTATTTATACTCTCTCTATATATTATTGTAATATCAGGGTTTTCTAGAGTAACAAAACTTACAGAACAAATCTCTCTATATATATGTATACACATATGTGGGTTTCATTAGAATGACTTACAGGCTGTGGTCTAGCTAAACCAACAATGGCTAGTTGTAAACAGAAAGTCCAAAAATCCAGTAGTTGCTCAGTCTACAAGGCTGGATCTCTCGGCTGGTCTTCAGGATATACTGGAATACCGAGGAAGCAAGCTCTGATGCCAGTGAAGGAATGGATGTGCTAGCAAGGTGAGAGCAAGCAGACAAAGAACAAAAGCTTTATTCCTACATGTCCTTATATAGGCCTTCAGCAGAAGGTGTGGTCCAGAATAAAGGTATGCCCTTCTACCTCAAGATCTGGATTAGAAGTGGATTTTTCTACTTCAGACTAAGCAAAAACTCTCACAAATATGCCTTCCATTTTTGGAATTTAGTTAATTCCTGTTATAGTAAAATTGATAACCAACAATAAATGTCGCCAAAACATATATATACATATATATACATATATATACATATATATATGTAACATATATATGTATATATATATATACACATATATAAGGAAGCATTCATATATACACAGACATATATATATGTTACATATACATATATATGTATATATATGTATATATACATATATATGTATATATATACATATATACATGTATATATACATATATGTGTGTATATATATACACATATATATGTATATGTAACATATATATATGTCTGTGTATATATGAATGCTTCCTTCTCGGTCTGTGTAATGTAACTTGTATGTGTATCTTTTCCAGAGCTGACCATTTTATATCAGAAAACCAGTGGGTGTACTTGTCCCTGGGGGAGACCATTTCTCCCATTCTGAGCTTTCCTTAGTTGCCCATAATTCTTGAGGAGGGTTGAAGACTTATGATTTTTGTTATTCCTAACCCCATCCATGTTAACAAGTCGACTGGTATTGCCGTTGTTCAGACTTAAGACTCACTCAACAAGACGGAAATTTTGGTATTGGAAATGGCCATCTACCTAGTAAAGTCACGGATCTTAGAGGAGAGTCTATGATAGCCACTTTACTAAACCAACATAATCCCCAACTCCATTCCAAATGTTTCTTCTTATACACCTAGATAAATTTTACCCCCTCCCATGGAAACTTCTCTTTGCAACAGTTGGAGACCATTACAGTAAAACCACAACTAATCAAGATGCAGAGCTGAGGTGCCCAGTCCCAACCATTTACAACACAACTCCTGCACCTACAGCACAGGGATAATTGCACAAGAGGGGGCACTCACTCATCTAGTTGATTTATGATTAAGATGGGCTCCGAAGAGCAGTGTGGTAGAGTAGCTTACTGTCCCTCAAAAGGACTAAGCTGAAATAGCATGAGAAGAAAGGAGAAGCCTAGTCTTGGGGTTCTTAGTCCTGTTCAATGTTCTATTTTAGCTTCTCAGTGATCAGTAAGCATCACAACTTCCTTGAAAATTGGGAATGGGGAAGGGCATTTGGAAAGATGCTTTCTTCAAGTAAAGAAGATTGCTGTCATGTTCCTAGTTCCATAGTATCTCAAGCACAGTTCCCCTGCACGTCATTCCCCAACACGTGTAAAATGAATGGAGGATGAGAAAGTACTGCCAAACATACACAGCCCAGAGGAACCACATGGCCTCCTTTTGGAATCAGACTAAAGGATTAACTTCTGGAAAGAATTTTCCATCTGTTTCCCTGATAAGACTGATTAGAACCATCTATCTAGCTTTGCATACTCTGAACTAGCAGAGGAACTGTACCATCTGGCCCTGCTAAATTTAGTGCAGATTTCTTCAAGGAGTTCTGGCTCCATTATGCAGGCAAAGAGTTCCTTTTCCGAAATCTGAAGGAAAACAGGAGCTACCAGGTGCTAGAGATGACCATCTGAATGCATGGCCCATTCACGTAGGAAGTGTTGCATGATTTTCCTTAGACTAACTGGACACCTGGTAGCCAACTTCTTGTGAGTTTCATTCTCTTTGTGGTGGACTTAACGGCACAGACCTCCTTTGCACTTCTCCCATCCCTTGCTTTTCCTACTGCATCAGTCAGTGTTTTCTTTTATTTTTGGCATAAAGAACTTGCTTTTAGGTAGTGTCAAGGTTTTAGAATAGGCAGTTTAAAGGGGTTGAGTTGATGAGAGGTATCTCTCTGGTCCTCTTATATACACACGAACAACCTTACACCTCATAAAAACTCAGGCCTGTCTCCTTGTTTGCCATTTATTGACAGGCTTTACTCACTGATGGTGAATTGAGACAATTTACACTGTGGTCATTAAAATATTATGTAACTTTAGTTTTTAGTATCACATGTTTGTTTTTTTATCTCTCTTGTTTCTGTGTCTGTCTCTCACCTTCTTTTGAATTCTTAAAGTTTGCTATATTCCATTTTTCTCTATTTGTGCTTTGGAAGTTACACAATATGTCTTCTTTGTTTTATAATTGGAACACACACTCTATTTAACAAAGTCTAATATCAACATAGTTAATCTGAGGCAGGCTTGTGATCCACATGTACTAACTCAGCATTTGAGAGGCTAGGGCAGTAGAATAAAGAGTTCGAAGCTAGCTTCAGCTACATAGTAAATTTGTTCAAAGTCAGTCTGAGCTGTTCATTGAGATCTTGTCTAAAAAAAACTGAAATCAAATCAAGGCAACAACAATAAAACACCACTGTCAGCCTCCTCCTGAGTAAGTAAGACCTTAGAGACCTTTAATTCTGAACTCATTCTTCTTCAGTGTTATCACTGTAAGGGATCCCCAGAGTAAGCACAAAACACGCCCAGACACCAAGTTCTCAGAACAAAGGAGATTTATTACCCTGGAGGGACAGGGTTGGGGCCTGGGCACTGCCTCTGAATAGGACAAAGACAGGTGTTTCTGCAGGAGCGGTTTTAAAAGAGGAAATGGGGAAGTCTGTGCTAGGGTGAGTTGGGAAGTCCTGATGGGACATGTAAGCCAGTGCAGCCAGATAATGAATTTTGATTGCTGGACATTGGTGTTTTGATAGCTGGAATTTGAAGTTTTAGTCAGGCATAAGGAAGTAGTCAAATAAGGGAATAGACCTTGGGGGCTGGCTTTAGGAGTATAATCTAACTGGCTTAACAATTCTTGGGCCTGTTAGCCCTTCCATAACTGCTGAACATTTAATTTCTACTTAAAAAAAAAATCTGCCAAGATACAATGGGCATAAAATAAATTGTGCATATTTAAACTACAATTAGATTTCTTGACATAGCACAAATGTATAAAATAACTGTTACAATAATGATTAAGATACCACAGAACAGATTTGGTATAAAGGAGATTTATTGTGGGAGATGGGGAGAGAGAAAGGAGGGTGCAGAGAGAGAAAGAGACAGAGACAGAGAGGAGAGAAACCAAGAGAGAGAGAGAGAGAGAGAGAGAGAGAGAGAGAGTATGTGTGTGTGTGTGTGTGTGAGAGAGAGAGAGAGAGAGGGTCCTTTTTATCCGGCACACACCTGGTGGCACATCTGGAGGTGGCGGCAGATGATGACATCAGAAGTTGCTAGGCCCCTGAAAGACAGGCTAGTGGAATTGCCTGTGAACTAACAAGGTCCACCATAATAATAAAGGCAATAAACATCCTACTTCCAAAACAAATCAATCCAGCTCACCCTCAGATAAGATCACTGTATGGTATAAAGATCTGCTAGTTTCCGTAAAACCTTAAAAGCTCTAAAAGCCTGATGGCTGGGAAGGAAGAAGAGGAAGCAGCAGCGGTACTACCATCCTTTCCGAGCACACACGTCCAATAACCGAGAGGCCTCCCATTAAGCCCGCCTTACAGGCCTTATTGCCTTGTCACAGCACTGGGATGTGGCTGCGCCTCTAACACTGGTGTCTGGGACATTTATTCAAACCATTTCAGCACTGAGTTTGTATTTCACTTAAATTTTACTTTTAGGGCCAAAGAGTCAGCTCAGTGGCTAAATGTGCTTGTCGCACAAGCCTGATGACCAATGTTCAGT